>NW_027461338.1:0-46865 GCF_030463565.1 Pelecanus crispus
GGGCGCCGGGCCCCCCCTCAGCCCCCTCCGCGCCTGAACGAGACACCCCCCACACCCCCCGAAACGCATGGGAGCCCCCCCCCCCGCCCCCCCCCCCGAAAATCCGCCGCCTCGCCCGCAGCGCGGCTCCCGTCCCGCCTGTGGGAAATGATGAGAAAATGGGGGGGGGGGGCAGCCGGAGCGCGCCTTGGGGGGTGGGGGGAGATGGGGCGCGCCCCAAAATCAGGGTGATGCCCCCCCACCCCCCCCGCCCCACCTCTTCCTTGGGTGGCACCCCAGAATCCAGGGTGACCCCCCCCTTGGGGGGGTGATGGACTGTGGGGTGCCCCCAAATCAGGGTGACCCCCCCTTGGGGGGGGGTGGATGGACTGTGGGGGGCACCCCAAATCCAGGGTGACCCCCCTTGGGGGGGTGATGGGACTGTGGGGTGCACCCCAAATCCAGGGGTGACCCCCCCTTGGATGGAGTACGGGGACTGTGGGGTGCACCCCAAATCCAGGGTCACACCCCCCCTTGGATGAGTATGGGGACTGTGGGGTGCACCCCAAATCCAGGGTGACCCCCCCCTTGGATGAGTACGGGGGACTGTGGGGTGCACCCCAAATCCAGGGTGACCCCCCGCTTGGGTGGGTGATGGGACTGTGGGGGGCACCCCAAATCCAGGGTGACCCCCCCCTTGGGGGGGTGATGGGACTGTGGGGTGCACCCCAAATCCAGGGGTGACCCCCCCCCCTTGGATGAGTACGGGGACTGTGGGGGGCACCCCAAATCCAGGGTCACCCCCCCCCCCCTTGGGTGGGTGATGGGACTGCGGGGGGCACCCCAAATCCAGGGTGACCCCCCCTTGGATGAGTATGGGGACTGTGGGGTGCACCCCAAATCCAGGGTCACCCCCCCCTTGGGGGGGTGATGGGACTGTGGGGGGCACCCCAAATCCAGGGTCACCCCCCTTGGATGAGTACGGGGACTGTGGGGGGCACCCCAAATCCCAGGGTGACCCCCCCTCTTCCTTGCATGGGTGCCATGACCCTGGGGTGCATCCCCAATCCAGGGTGCCCCCCCTTGGATGGGTGACAGGACCCTGGGGTGCACCCCAATCCAGGGTTGACCCCCCCCCCTTCCTTGCATGGGTGCCATGACCATGGGGTGCACCCCAAATCCAGGGTCACCCCCCCCTTGGATGGGTACAGGGACCCTGGGGTGCACCCCAAATCCAGGGTGACCCCCCCCCTTCCTCGCATGGGTGCCCTGATGCTGGGGTGCACCCCAAATCCAGCGTCTTCCCCCCCCCTTCCTTGCATGGTGGCCTGGTCCTCGGGTTGCACCCCAAAAATCAGAGTGCCCCCCCCCTTCCTCGCATGGGTGCCCTGACCCTGGGGTGCACCCCAAAATCAGGGTGACACCCCCAAAATCAGGGTGACACCCCCCCCTTCCTCGCATGGGTGCCCTGACCCTGGGGTGCACCCCAAAATCAGGGTGACACCCCCCCCCTTCCTCGCATGGGTGCCCTGACCCTGGGGTGCACCCCAAAATCAGGGGTGACACCCACCCCCCCTTCCTCGCATGGGTGCCCTGACCCTGGGGTGCACCCCAAAATCAGGGTGACACCCCCCCTTCCTCGCATGGGTGCCCTGACCCTGGGTGCACCCCAAATCCGGGGTGCCCCCCCTTCCTCGCATGGGTGCCCTGACCCTGGGGTGCACCCCAAAATCAGGGTGACACCCCCCCCCCTTCCTCGCATGGGTGCCCTGACCCTGGGGTGCACCCCAAAATCAGGGTGACACCCCCAAAATCAGGGTGTACACCCCCCCCTTCCTCGCATGGGTGCCCTGACCCTGGGGTGCACCCCAAAATCAGGGTGACACCCCCCCTTCCTCGCATGGGTGCCCTGACCCTGGGGTGCACCCCAAATCCGGGGTGCCCCCCCTTCCTCGCATGGGTGCCCTGACCCTGGGGTGCACCCAAATCCAGGGGTGCCCCCCCCCCGCAATAAGCAGTTTTGGGGTACCCCGCCCCCCCCCGCTGCAGTACCTCTGCCCCGGGCACCCCCAAACCCGGGCACCCCCAAACCCGGGCCCCCCAAACCCGGGCCCCCCACCCTGCACGGCTGCCCTCGCCCTGGGCACCCCAAGCTTCCAGGGGGACCCCCCCCCCCTCCGGGTACCCCCCCCCACTTGCAGGGACCCCCCCCAAACCCGGGTCCCCCCCCCCCCCCATTGCACGGAGCCCCCCCCCCCCCTCCCCCCGGCGCACCCCAACTTTGTGGGGACCCCCAAACCCGGGCACCCCCCCTTGCACGGACACCACCCCCCCCCCCCCCCGGGGACCCCAAACCTTGCAGGGACCCCAAACCCGGGGACACCCCCCCCCCATTTCAGGGTTCCCCCCCCCCCGGGCCCCCCCCCCCTTGCAGGGACCCCCAAACCCGGGCACCCCCCCTTGCACGGACCCCCTCCCCCCCCGGGCCCCCCATCCTTGCAGGGACCCCCAAACCCGGGGACCCCCCCCCCCCCTTTCAGGGTACCCCCGGGGCCCCCCCCCTTGCACGAACCCCCTCCCCCCCCCGGGGCCCCCCAACCTTGCAGGGACCCCCCCTGGGGACCCCCCCCCGCAGGACCCCCCAAACCCGGGTCCCCCCCCCTGCAGGACCCCCCCCCCTTTCAGGGTACCCCCCGGGCCCCTCCCCCCCTTGTCGGGCCCCCCCAAACCCGGGCACCCGGGGGTGCCCCCCCCCACCCCCCCTGCACCCCCGGGTCCCCCCCCCATCCCGGCGCCCCCCCCCCAAAATCCCCTCCCCTCCCCCCCCGAGGGGCTGCCCGCCTCCCCCCGCTGGGGGGCGCCTTCCCGGAGAGCACAACCCGGCCCCGCCGGGCCCCTCCCCCCCCCCCCCCCCCCCCGAATTTTGGAGCGGGGACCCCCCCCCCCGCCCCCCCCAACCCCCAAGGGGCCCCTCCCCTCCCCCCCCCTCCCCTCCCCCCACGATGCCAAAGGCTTTGTCACTTTTGGGAGGGACCGGAAAGGGGAAGGGGGGGAGGGGAGAGGGCCCCACCCCCCCCCCCCCCAGCCGCCCCCTCCCCCCTCCCCGGGGGGGGTGGGGGTGGGGATTCTGCATGCAAAAAAAAAAAAAAAAAAAAAACCCACAAAAAAATCCACAATAATCCACCCCTCCCCCAAAGCCCCCCCCCACCCCCCCCAAAACCCACCCCCTCCCCCCCAACCCCCCAATCTCCCCCTCCCCCCCAACCCCCCCTCCCCCCCCAAACTCCCCCCTCTCCCCCCAACCCCCCCCAAACTCCCCCCTCCCCCAACCCCCCCAAACCCCCCCTCCTCCCTCAAACTCCCCCTCCCCTCTCAAACTCCCCCCTCCCCCCACCCCCCCTCCCCCCTCAAACTCCCCCCTCCCCCCACCCCCCCACCCTCCCCAAACTCCCCCCCTCCCCCCAAACCCCCCTCCCCCCTCAATCTCCCCCTCCCCCACCCCCCCACCCTCCCCAAACCCCCCAAACTCCCCCCCTCCCCCAAACCCCCCCTCCCCTCTCAAAATCCCCCCCTCCCCCAAACTCCCCCCTCCCCCAAACCCCCCCTCCCCCCTCAAACTCCCCCTCCCCCCACCCCCCCACCCTCCCCAACCCCCCCCAAACTCCCCCCTCCCCCAACCCCCCCAAACCCCCCCTCCACTCTCAAACTCCCCTCTCCCCCCACCCCCCTGCCCCAAACCCCCCCTCCCCCCTCAAACTCCCCCCTCCCCCCACCCTCCCCAACCCCCCCAAACTCCCCCTCCCCCAACCCCCCCACACCCCCCCTCCTCCCTCAAACTCCCCCCTCCCCCCACCCCCCCAAACCCCCCTCCCCCCAAACTCCCCCCTCCCCCCACCCCCCCACCCTCCCCAACCCCCCAAAACTCCCCCCCTCCCCCAACCCCCCTCCCCTCTCAAACTCCCCCCACCCTCCCCAACCCCCCCAAACCCCCCTCCCCCCACCCCCCCAAACCCCCCTGCCCCCTCCAACCCCCCCAAACCCCCCCCCCGCCCCCCCCCACGCCCCCCCCCGCCCCCCACCCCCCCCGTATTTAAATCTATGCCAATTTTTTGACGCTTTTTTTGGAGCCGAATGCCCCTTGCGTTGCCAAACTGTAGACGTCTCCGAGGGCAATATCTCCGTAGGAGTCCGGTACGGAGCCTCATAGAGCAATAATTAGCGTGCATGGTTATTTTTACGAGAAATCCTAGATTAACGAGGAATCAGGTACATTTTAAATCCAATATTCTTAATAGCGACGAATATCAGGGATGATGATGCCAGAGTAGCGCTAGCCCCCCCCCCCAAAACCCCGCCTGCCCCCCCAGCCTCCCCCCGCCCCGCCTCGGCCTCCCCCGGCGCTCCGCGCCTCGCACACGCCTCGCACACGCCTCGCACCTACGCCTCGCGCACGCCTCGCCTCGCCACGCCTCGCCACGCCTCGCCGCGCCGCCCGGCACACGTGTGCCCGCACCGGTTGCAGCGGCGGGAGGGCGGGCGGGGGGGGACGGGACACACACCGGCGTGTCGCACACGCCTGCACACGCTTGCGCGCGCCGCACGCGAGACACGCAGACGTGCCGCAGACGTTGCAGACACACACGCACTGCACGCGCCGGGCGCGTCGCGCACGTGCTGCAGGCCCTGCACGTGTTGCAGACACACACCGCAACGCTGCACACGCCGGCCGTGTCGCACAACGCCGCAGACATTGCAGACACACACGCACTGCACGCACCGGGCGCGTCGCACGTGCTGCAGGCCCTGCACGTGTTGCAGACACACGCACGCTGCACGCACTGGATGTGTCACACATGATGCACACCGCTGCAGACATTGCAGACACACACGCACTGCACACGCCGGGCGCGTCGCACGTGCTGCAGGCCCTGCACGTGTTGCAGACACACACGCACTGCACGCACTGGACGTGTCGCACATGATGCACACGCTGCAGATGTTGCAGACACACACGCACTGCACGCACCGGGCATGTCGCACGTGCTGCAGGCCCTGCAACGTGTTGCAGACACACACGCACTGGACATGTCGCACATGATGCACACGCTGCAGACATTGCATACACACACGCCACTGCACACACCGGGCATGTCGCACGTGCTGCAGGCCCTGCAACGTGTTGCAGACCACACACGCACTGGACGTGTCGCACATGATGCACACGCTGCAGACGTTGCAGACACACACGCACTGCACACGCCAGCCGTGTCGCACACGCCGCAGACATTGCAGACACACACGCACTGCACGCACTGGACGCGTCGCACATGATGCACACGCTGCAGACATTGCAGACACACACGCACTGCACGCACTGGACATGTCGCACATGATGCACACGCTGCAGACATTGCAGACACACACGCACTGCACGCATCAGGCGTGTCGCACACGTGCTGCAGGCCCTGCAACGTGTTGCAGACACACACGCACTGGACGTGTCGCACATGATGCACACGCTGCAGACGTTGCAGACACACACGCACTGCACGCGTCACACATGATGCACACGCTGCAGACATTGCAGACACACACGCACTGCACGCACTGGACGTGTCGCACACGATGCACACGCTGCAGACATTGCAGACACACACGCACTGCACGCACTGGACATGTCGCACATGATGCACACGCTGCAGACGTTGCAGACACACACGCACTGCACGCATCAGGCGTGTCGCACACGCCGCAGACATTGCAGACACACACGCACTGCACACGCTGGACGTGTCGCACACGCCGCAGACGTTGCAGACACACACGCACTGCACGCGCCGGGCGTGTCGCGCACGTGCTGCAGGCCCTGCACGTGTTGCAGACACACACGCACTGGACGTGTCGCACACGATGCACACACTGCAGACATTGCAGACACACACGCACTGCACGCACTGGACATGTCGCACATGATGCACACGCTGCAGACGTTGCAGACACACACGCACCGCACGCATCAGGCGTGTCGCACACGCCGCAGACATTGCAGACACACACGCACTGCACGCGCCGGGCATGTTGCACACGTGCTGCAGGCCCTGCAACGTGTTGCAGACACACACGCACTGGACGTGTCGCACACGATGCACACACTGCAGACATTGCAGACACACACGCACTGCACGCACTGGACGTGTCGCACACGATGCACACACTGCAGACGTTGCAGACACACACGCACTGGACGCACTGGACGCATCGCACGTGTTGCAGACACACGCACGCTGCACACGCCGGGCGTGTCGCACACGCCGCAGACATTGCAGACACACACGCACTGCACACGCCAGCCGTGTTGCACACACCGCAGACGTTACAGACACACACGCACTGCACGCGCCGGGCGTGTCGCGCACGTGCTGCAGGCCCTGCAACGTGTTGCAGACACACACGCACTGGACGTGTTGCACATGATGCAGGCACTGCACACGTTGCAGACACACACACACTGGACGCACCGGACGCGTCGCACGTGCTGCAGACACACGCACGCTGCACACGCCGGGCGTGTCGCACATGCCGCAGACATTGCAGACACACACGCACTGCACACGCTGGACATGTCACACACGCCGCAGACGTTGCAGACACACACGCACTGCACACGCCGGGCGCATCGCACGTGCTGCAGGCCCTGCACGTGTTGCAGACACACGCATGCTGCACGCGCCGGCCGTGTCGCACACGTGCCGCAGACGTTGCAGACACACGCACTGCACGCGCCGGGCGTGTCGTACACGTGCCACAGACGTTGCATACACACACGCACTGCACGCACCGGACGCGTCGCACACGCCGCAGACATTGCAGACACACACGCACTGCACACGCTGGACATGTCGCACACGCTGCAGACGTTGCATACACACACGCACTGCACACGCCGGGCGCGTCGCACGTGCTGCAGGCCCTGCACGTGTTGCAGACACACGCACGCTGCACACACCAGGCGTGTCGCACACGTGCCGCAGACGTTGCAGACACACACACACTGCACGCACCGGACGCGTCGCACATGCTGCAGGCCCTGCACATGTTGCAGACACACACGCACTGCACGCACTGGACGTGTCACACACGATGCACACGCTGCAGACATTGCAGACACACACGCACTGCACGCACCGGACGCGTCGCACGTGTTGCAGACACACGCACGCTGCACACGCCGGGCGTGTCGCACATGCCACAGACATTGCAGACACACACGCACTGCACGCGCCGGGCGTGTCGTGCACGTGCTGCAGGCCCTGTACGTGTTGCAGACACACACGCACTGGACGTGTCGCACATGATGCACACGCTGCAGACGTTGCAGACACACACGCACCGCACGCATCAGGCGTGTCGCACACGCCGCAGACGTTGCAGACACACACGCACTGCACGCGCCGGGCGCGTCGCACGTGCTGCAGGCCCTGCACGTGTTGCAGACACACACATGCTGCACGCGCCGGCCGTGTCGCACACGTGCCGCAGACGTTGCAGACACACACGCACTGCACGCGCCGGGCGTGTCGCGCACATGCTGCAGGCCCTGCAACGTGTTGCAGACACACACGCACTGCACGCACTGGACGTGTCACACATGATGCACACGCTGCAGACGTTGCATACACACACGCACTGCACGCGCCGGCCATGTCGCACACGCCGCAGACATTGCAGACACACACGCACTGCACGCATCAGGCGTGTCGCACACGCCGCAGACACTGCAGACACACACGCACTGCACACGCCGGGCGTGTCGCGCACGTGCTGCAGGCCCTGCACGTGTTGCAGACACACACGCACGCTGCACACGCCGGCCGTGTCGCACACGCCGCAGACATTGCAGACACACACGCACTGCACGCACCGGGCGCGTCGCACGTGCTGCAGGCCCTGCACGTGTTGCAGACACACACGCACTGCACGCACTGGACGTGTCGCACATGATGCACACGCTGCAGATGTTGCAGACACACACGCACTGCACGCACCGGGCATGTCGCACGTGCTGCAGGCCCTGCACGTGTTGCAGACACACACGCACTGGACGTGTCGCACATGATGCACACGCTGCAGACGTTGCAGACACACACGCACTGCACACGCCAGCCGTGTCGCACACGCCACAGACATTGCAGGCACACACGCACTGCACGCACTGGACGCGTCGCACATGATGCACACGCTGCAGACATTGCAGACACACACGCACTGCACGCACTGGACATGTCGCACATGATGCACACGCTGCAGACGTTGCAGACACACACGCACCGCACGCATCAGGCGTGTCGCACACGCCGCAGACATTGCAGACACACACGCACTGCACACGCCAGCCGTGTTGCACACACCGCAGACGTTACAGACACACACGCACTGCACGCGCCGGGCGTGTCGCGCACGTGCTGCAGGCCCTGCAACGTGTTGCAGACACACACGCACTGGACGTGTTGCACATGATGCAGGCACTGCACACGTTGCAGACACACACACACTGGACGCACCGGACGCGTCGCACGTGCTGCAGACACACGCACGCTGCACACGCCGGGCGTGTCGCACATGCCGCAGACATTGCAGACACACACGCACTGCACACGCTGGACATGTCACACACGCCGCAGACGTTGCAGACACACACGCACTGCACACGCCGGGCGCATCGCACGTGCTGCAGGCCCTGCACGTGTTGCAGACACACGCATGCTGCACGCGCCAGGCGTGTCGCACACGTGCCGCAGACGTTGCAGACACACGCACTGCACGCGCCGGGCGTGTCGTACACGTGCCACAGACGTTGCATACACACACGCACTGCACGCACCGGACGCGTCGCACGTGTTGCAGACACACGCACGCTGCACACGCCGGGCGTGTCGCACACGTGCCGCAGACGTTGCAGACACACACGCACTGCACGCGCCGGGCGTGTCGTGCACGTGCTGCAGGCCCTGTACGTGTTGCAGACACACACGCACTGGACGTGTCGCACATGATGCACACGCTGCAGACGTTGCAGACACACACGCACCGCACACATCAGGCATGTCGCACACGCCGCAGACGTTGCAGACACACACGCACTGCACGCGCCGGGCGCGTCGCACGTGCTGCAGGCCCTGCACGTGTTGCAGACACACACATGCTGCACGCGCCGGCCGTGTCGCACACGTGCCGCAGACGTTGCAGACACACACGCACTGCACGCGCCGGGCGTGTCGCGCACATGCTGCAGGCCCTGCAACGTGTTGCAGACACACACGCACTGCACGCACTGGACGTGTCACACATGATGCACACGCTGCAGACGTTGCAGACACACACGCACTGCACGCGCCGGCCATGTCGCACACGCCGCAGACATTGCAGACACACACGCACTGCACACGCCGGGCGCGTCGCACGTGCTGCAGGCCCTGCACGTGTTGCAGACACACGCATGCTGCACGCACCAGACGTGTCACACACGCCGCAGACATTGCAGACACACACGCACTGCACACACCGGACGTGTCGCACGTGCTGCAGGCCCTGCACGTGTTGCAGACACACGCACGCTGCACGCACCAGACGTGTCACACACGCCGCAGACATTGCAGACACACACGCACTGCACACACCGGACGTGTCGCACGTGCTGCAGGCCCTGCACGTGTTGCAGACACACACGCACTGCACGCGCCGGCCGTGTCGCACACGTGCTGCAGACGTTGCAGACACACACGCACTGCACGCACCGGACGTGTCACACATGATGCACACGCTGCAGACGTTGCATACACACACGCACTGCACGCACTGGACGTGTCGCACACGCTGCACACGCTGCAGACGTTGCAGACACACACCAGACGTGTCGCACACGCCGCAGACATTGCAGACACACACGCACTGCACGCACCAGACCTGTCGCACATGCTGCACACGCTGCAGACGTTGCAGACGTGCGCACGCTGCACGCACCGGTCGTGTCGCACACGCTGCACACACTGCACATGTTGTAGACGCACGCACTGCACACACTGGACGTGTCGCACATGATGCACACACTGCACATGTTGCAGACACACGCACGCTGCACACGCCGGGCGTGCCACACACGCTGCACACACTGCACACGTCGCATACACACACACGGTGCACACACCAGACGTGTTGCACACGCCATAGACATTGCATACACACACGCACTGCACACACCGGACGTGTCGCACATGATGCACACGCTGCAGACGTTGCAGACACACACACGCACTGCACGCACCAGACGTGCCGCGCATGACGCACACACTGCACACGTTGCAGACGCGCACACACTGCACACACCGGACGTGTCGCACATGATGCACACACTGCAGACGTTGCAGACGTGCGCACGCTGCACACACCGGACGTGTCGCATACGCTGCACACACCGTACACGTCACATACACACATGCACTGCATGCCCCAGACATGTTGCACACGCCATAGGCATTGCAGACACACACACGCTGCACGCACCGGATGTGTTGCACACGCTGCACACACTGCACACGTTGCAGACACACACTGCACGCACCAGACATGTCGCACACGCTGCAGGCCCTGCACATATTGCAGACACACACACGCTGCACGCACTGGACATGTTGCACGTGCTGCAGGCACTGCAGACATTGCAGACGCACGCACACACGCTGCACGCACTGGACGTGTTGCACATGATGCAGACATTGACATTGCAGACACACACTGCACGCACCGGACGTGTTGCACATGATGCAGACATTGCAGACACACACTGCACGCACTGGACGTGTTGCACGTGCTGCAGACACTGCACACCTTGCAGACACACACACTGCACGCACTGGACGTGTTGCACGCGCTGCAGACACTGCACACCTTGCAGACACACGCACGCTGCACGCACCGGACGCGTCGCACGTGCTGCAGGCATTGCAGACACACGCACTGCACGCACCGGACAGGTTGAACGCGCCGCAGAGACTGCAGACGTTGCATACGCACACACGCCACACACACCAGACGTGTTGCACATGATGCAGGCACTGCACACGTTGCAGACACACACACGCTGCACGCACCGGACACATTGCACACGGTGCAGGCCCTGCACACGTGGCAGACACACGCACGCTGCACACACTGGACGTGTCGCACACGCTGCAGACGTTGCAGACACGCGCACGCTGCACGCACTGGACGTGTTGCGCACGCTGCAGGCCCTGCAGACGTTGCAGACACGCACACACTGCACGCACCGGCCGTGTTGCATGTGCTGCAAACACTGAACATGTTGCAGACGCTCACACACACACTGCACGCACTGGACGTGTTGCACACAATGCAGGCACTGCCCACGTTGCAGACGCACGCACGCTGCGCACATTGGATGCGTCGCACACGCTGCAGACGTTGCAGAAACACACACTGCACGCGCCAGACTTGTCGCACGCGATGCAGGCGCTGCGGCCGTTGCATACACACACACGCTGCACGCAGCGGACACGTTGCACGTGCTGCAGACGCTGCACGTGCTGCAGACATCGCACACACGCACGCTGCACGCACCGGACATGTTGAACGTGCTGCCGTTGTTGCACACGCTGCAGGCACTGCATACACACGCACGCTGCACGCACCAGACATGTTGCATGCGCTGCAGACACTGCATACACACGCACGCTGCACACACCGGACACGTTGAATGTGCTGCAGACATCGCACACACACACGCATGCTGCACGCACCGGACGTGTTGCACACGATGGAGGCACTGCAGATGTTGCACACACTGCACACACACACACACACACACGCCGCACGCACCGGACATGTTGCACGTGCTGCGGACATCGCACACACACACGCTGCGTGCACCAGACGTGCTGCACGTGCTGCAGAAGTGGCAGACACGCACGCACGCTGCATGCACCGGACGTGTTGCACGTGACGTAGGCACCACAGATGTTGCGTGCGCTGCACACACACACACACGCGCTGCACGCACCGGACATGCTGCACATGCTGCAGACACCGCACACACTGCAGACGCTGCGCACACACACGTGCTGCATGCACCAGCCATGCTGCATGTGCTGCAGATACTGCATACACACGCACCGCATGCACCAAACAGGTTGCACACACTGCAGGCGCCGCACACACTGACCGTGTCGCATGTGCTGCAGACGCTGCACGCACGCGCACGCTGCACACACCAGCCACGTCGCGCACGCTGCAGACGCCGCACGCGTTGCACACACTGAGCGCGTTGCACGCATCCCGCCCACGCTGCACACGCACGCACGCTGAGCACCACGGAAGGCGTGTGGCGCGCGCTGCCCGCACACAGAGACACGCTGCAGACGGGCACGCCCAGCTCATTGCACGCACGCACGCGCTGCCCACGCGCGCGTGCCAAAGCTGCTGCGGGCGCTGCACACGTGCACACGCCCACGCCGTGCACGTGCGGCACACCCATGCCACGCGTGGTGTGTGCGCGCTGCCCACGCTACCCACTGTGCCGGCACCGCACACGCACCGCACACGCACTGCGCACGCAGCAGACGCCCTGCACGCCCTGCACACGCTGAGAACGCTGCGAACGCTGCACACACCGCACACGCTGCGCAGGCTGCAAACACTGCAGGCGCTGCAGGCACTGCACATACTGCAAACGCTGCCCCCCACTGCGAGCGCCGCACACTCTGCAGGCACAGCAGACACTGCGCATGCTGCAAACACTGGGCACACTGCACAGACAGCAAACACTGCAAGCACTGCGCACGCTGCAAACACTGCAAACACCGCACATACTGCAAACACTGCGGACACTGCAGATGCTGCAAACACTGGGCACACCGCACATACCACAAACACTACAGACGCTGTGCACACTGCAGACACCGCAGGCACTGCAGACACTGCAAACGCTGGGCACACCGCAAGCACTGCGCACACCGCACACGCTGCAGACACTGGAGACACTGCAAACACTGCACGTACTGCAAGCACCGCACATGCTGCAGACGTCGCATGCGCTGCGGATGCTGCACACACCGCAAGCACTGCGTACGCTGCAGACACTGCAAACACTGGGCACACTGCACACACTACAGGCACTGCGGACGCTGCGCATACTGCAAACATTGGGCACACTGCACATACTGCAAGCGCTGCACACGCCGCGCATGCCGCAGACACCGCAGACACTGCAAACACTGCACATACTGCAGGCGCAGGCGCTGCAGGCACTGCAGACACCGCACACACTGCAAACACTGGGCACACTGCAGACGCTGCGCACGCTGCAGACACTGCAGACGCTGGGCACACTGCACACACTGCAAGCACCGCACACACTGCAGATGCTGCAGGCGCTGCAGACACCGCACACACTGCAAACACTGAGCACGCTGCAGACGCTGCACTCACTGCAGATGCTGCAGACACTGCAAACACTGCACATACGGCAAGCACCACGCACGCTGCAGACACCGCACATGCTGCAGATGCCACACACACTGCAAACACTGGGCACGCTGCGGACGCTGCAGACGCTGCAAACATTGCACACACTGCAAGCACTGTGCACACTGCAGACACTGCAGACGCTGGGCACGCCCCACATACTGCAAGCAGTGCGCACACCGCACATACTGCAGACACCGCGCGCACTGCAGAAGCTGCAGACGCTGCACACAGTGCACGCACCGCAAGCACTGCGCACGCTGCAGGCAGCCACTGCAGATGCTGCAGACGCCACAAGCACTGCAGATGCCGCAGACGCTGCAAACACTGCACACACCGCAAGCACTGCACACACCGCAAGCACTGTGCACGCTGCAGGCACCGCAGACGTGGGGCACGCCGCACATACTGCAGACACTGCGCGCACTGCAGACGCTGCAAACACTGCACATGCTGCAAGCGCCGCAGACACTGCAAACACTGCACACACCGCAAGCACTGCGCACGCTGCAGGCAGACGCTGCAAACACTGCACATACTGCAAGCGCCACAGACACTGCAAACACCAGGCACCGCGCACGCTGCAGACACTGCAAACACTGCACACACCGCAAGCACTGCGCACGCTGCAGGCAGACGCTGCAGGCTCTGCAAACGCTGCACATACTGCAGACACCGCGCACGCCGCAGACACCACAAACACCGCGCACACCGCAAGCACTGCGCGCGCCGCAGGCAGACGCTGCAGACGACGCTGCGCACACCGCAAACACCGCGCGCACCGCAAGCACTGCGCGCGCTGCGGACCCCGCAAGCGCCGCAGCCGCCGCCGCAGAGGCCCCCCCCCCCCCGCCCCGCCGCGGGCCCCACCCTCGCACCCCGCCCTTCGCACCCCCCAGGCCCCCGCCGCCGCCTCCGTCGCCCCACGGCCGGCCGGCGGGCACCCACGCCGCGGCGGGCAGGCCTCGCAGCGGGCCCTGGCCGGCCGGGGCGGCGGCGGCGGCGGCAGGAGGGGGTCCGGGGTCCCCCCCGCGCCCCCCGATTCAGGTAGCAGGACCGTAGAGCTTCGACCTCCGTTTTGTACTCGGGGCCGGCGCTGGAGCAGCCTTGTACATACGTGTGGAGATTTCCACGACTTTTTACGAGCTGTAAAGAATCTACCGCCTTCCCGGCGCCTTCGCCCGGGGGAATTTTTTGAGGATTTGAACGATGTTCCAAGGAAAAAAAAAAAAAAGCAAAAAAAAAAAAAAAAGAAAAAAGGAAAAAAAAAAAGAAAAAAAAAAGGAGGGAAAAAAAGCAAAAAAAAAAAAAAAAAAGCAGCAAAGCACAAAAGGCACCGGCCGCTCCGCACTTCACAATAAAAAGAAAAAAAAGGGAAAAAGGAAAAAAAAAACAACAAAAAGGCAAAAAAACCTGCACCCGGACTGCGCCCCTCCTTCCGCGCCGACCCACGGGGCCCCACGGGACCCCCCTGCCCCACGGATCCCCGGGGTGAGGGGTGCTGGGTCAGGGTGCTGTGGGTCAGGATGTGTGGGGCTGGGGGTGTGGGGCTGGGGGTGTGGGGTGCTGGGTCAGGGTGCTGTGGGGCTGGGGGTGTGGGGCTGGGGGTGTGGGGTGCTGGGTCAGGGTGCTGTGGGTCAGGATGTGTGGGGCTGGGGGTGTGGGGTGCTGGGTCAGGGTGCTGTGGGGCTGGGGGTGTGGGGTGCTGGGTCAGGGTGCTGTGGGTCAGGATGTGTGGGGCTGGGGGTGTGGGGTGCTGGGTCAGGGTGCTGTGGGTCAGGATGTGTGGGGCTGGGGGTGTGGGGCTGGGGGTGTGGGGTGCTGGGTCAGGGTGCTGTGGG
This sequence comes from Pelecanus crispus, assembly GCF_030463565.1. Classification (NCBI taxonomy): domain Eukaryota; kingdom Metazoa; phylum Chordata; class Aves; order Pelecaniformes; family Pelecanidae; genus Pelecanus; species Pelecanus crispus. The sequence goes on from NW_027461338.1 coordinate 15,357, forward strand.
GCTGGGGGTGTGGGGTGCTGGGTCAGGGTGCTGTGGGTCAGGATGTGTGGGGCTGGGGGTGTGGGGTGCTGGGTCAGGGTGCTGTGGGGCTGGGGGTGTGGGGTGCTGGGTCAGGGTGCTGTGGGTCAGGATGTGTGGGGCTGGGGGTGTGGGGTGCTGGGTCAGGGTGCTGTGGGTCAGGATGTGTGGGGCTGGGGGTGTGGGGTGCTGGGTCAGGGTGCTGTGGGGCTGGGGGTGTGGGGTGCTGGGTCAGGGTGCTGTGGGGCTGGGGGCTGGGGGGTGATGGGGGTGTGGGGTGGGGTGCTGGGTCAGGGTGCTCTGGGGTGATGGGGTGGGTGCTGTGGGGCTGGAGGTGTGGAGTGGGGTGCTGTGGGTCAGAGTGCTTGCTGTGGGGCTGGGTGCTGGGGGGTGGGGTGCTGTGGGTCAGGGTGCCGTGGGGCGGGGTGATGGGGGTGCTGCGTCAGGATGTGTGGGTCAGGGTGCTGTGGGTGCTGGGTGCTGTGGGATGCTGTGGGGTGCTGTGGGGGCTGGGTCAGGGTGCTGTGGGGCTGGGTGCTGGGTCAGGGTGTGTGGGTCAGGGCGGTGTGGGGCTGGGTGCTGTGGGTCAGTCAGGGTGCTGTGGGGTGGTGGGTCAGGGTGCTGTGGGGCTGTGTGTGTGGGGCTGGGTGCTGTGGGGCTGGATGCTGTGGGGTGCTGGGTGCTGTGGGGTGCTGTGGGGGCTGGGTGCTGTGGGTGCTGGGTGCTGTGGGGTGCTGTGGGGGCTGGGTGCTGTGGGGCTGGGTGCTGTGGGGCTGGGTGCTGTGGGGTGCTGTGGGGCTGGGTGCTGTGGGGCTGGGTGCTGTGGGGTGCTGTGGGGGCTGGGTCAGGATGTGTGGGGCTGGGTGCTGTGGGGCTGGGTGCTGTGGGGTGCTGTGGGGGCTGGGTGCTGTGGGGCTGGGTGCTGTGGGGCTGGGTGCTGTGGGGTGCTGTGGGGCTGGGTGCTGTGGGGCTGGGTGCTGTGGGGTGCTGTGGGGGCTGGGTCAGGATGTGTGGGGCTGGGTGCTGTGGGGCTGGGTGCTGTGGGGTGCTGTGGGGGCTGGGTGCTGTGGGGCTGGGTGCTGTGGGGTGCTGTGGGGGCTGGGTCAGGATGTGTGGGGCTGGGTGCTGTGGGTGCTGGGTGCTGTGGGGCTGGGTGTGGGGCTGGGGGGGCCGCGCCATGGGTGCCGCTGTGGGGTCAGGCGGGGACACGGGGCTGGGGGCGAGGGGGACCCACGGGTGAGGGGCAGAGCACGGGGCTGGGGGAAGGGGGGGGGGGGGGGGACGAGGACCTGGGGATGAAGATCTGAGGATGAGGAGGGTGATGAGGACCTGGGGATGAAGATCTGAGGATGAGGAGGGTGATGAGGACCTGGGGATGAAGATCTGAGGATGAGGAGGGTGATGAGGACCTGGGGATGAAGATCTGAGGATGAGGAGGGTGATGAGGACCTGGGGATGAAGATCTGAGGATGAGGAGGGTGATGAGGACCTGGGGATGAGGACCTGGAGATGATGAGGGAGATGAAGGACCCGAGAAAAAGGGTGAGGGGTGGGGGATGGGGACCAGGGGATGAGGACCTGAGGATGAGGAGGGTGATGAGGACATGGAGATGATGAGGGAGATGAAGACCTGAGAACGAGGGTGAGGTGTGGAGGACGGGGACCAGGGGATGAGGACCTGGGGATGAAGATCTGAGGATGAGGAGGGTGATGAGGATGTGGAGATGATGTGGGAGATGAAGGACCTGAGGCCAAGGGTGAGGTGTGGAGGACGGGGACCAGAGGACGAGGACCTGAGGATGAGGAGGGTGATGAAGGCCTGAGGATGAGGACCTGGAGATGATGAGGGAGATGAAGGACCTGAGAACCAGGGTGAGGTGTGGAGGACGGGGTCCAAAGGCCAAGGACCTGAGGATGAGGAGGGTGATGAGGACGTGGAGATGAGGACCTGGAGATGAGGAGGGAGATGAGGATGAGAGGATGAAGATCTGAGGATGAAGACCAGCGGCCAAGGGTGAGGGGTGGAGGACGGGGACCAGGGGATGAGGACCTGAGGATGAGGAGGGTGATGAGGACCAGGGGATGAAGATCTGAGAATGAGGACCAGAGACCAAGGACCTGAGGATGAGGATGATGAGGACCAGAGGATGAGGCTGGTGATGAAGACCAGAGGATGAGGATCTGGGGTTGAGGAGGGAGATGAGGACCAGAGGCCAAGGACCTGAGGATGAGGAGGGTGATGAGGACCTGAGGATGATGACGGAGATGAAGGACCCGAGGCCAAGGGTGAGGGGTGGAGGATGGGGACGGAGGATGAGGACCTGAGGAGGAGGAGGAAGATGAGGAGGGGGATGGGGACCCGGGGATGAGACCCAGAGGGCAGAGGCGGAGGATGAGGAGGAGCAGAGGATGAAGGCCTGAGGAGGAGGAGGCCCAGAGGACGGGGACCGGCAGGGGAAGGCCGGAGGAGGAGGAGGAGGATGGGAGGGGGGGGGGTTGGGGGGGCCGGGTCGGGGTGCAGGGTGTGGGGCAGGGGTGTGGGGTGCAGGGGGTCCGGGTGTGGGGCTGGGGTGCAGGGTGTGGGGCAGGGCTGAAGGACAGGGGGTCTGGATGTGGGGCTGAGGTCCGGGTGTGGGGCCAGGGTGTGGGGCTGGGGTGCAGGGTGTGGGGCAGGGCTGAAGGGCAGGGGGTGCAGATGTGGGGCCAGAGGCCAGGTGTGGGGCCAGGATGTGGGGCTGGGGTGCAGGGTGTGGGGCAGGGGTGTGGGGTGCAGGGTGTGGGGCAGGGCTGAAGGGCAGGGGGTGCAGATGTGGGGCTGGGGTGCAGGGTGTGGGGCCGGGGTGTGGGGTTGGGGTGCAGAGTGTGGGGTGCAGGGTGTGGGGCAGGGCTGAAGGGCAGGGGGTGCAGATGTGGGGCCAGAGGCTGGGTGTGGGGCCAGGATGTGGGGCTGGGGTGCAGGGTGTGGGGCAGGGCTGAAGGGCAGGGGGTCTGGATGTGGGGCTGAGGTCCGGGTGTGGGGCCAGGGTGTGGGGCAGGGGTGTGGGGCTGGGGTGTATCAGCTGCAGCCCTCGCCCCACACCCCGTGTCCCATGGGGGCTGCAGCGAGAGCCCCCCAGCCCCACGGCCGGCCCCACGGCTGGTGCCCGTGGCCTCGCCATGGGGCACCCCACGCCGTGGGCCCCCCGTCACGGCCGCGCCGCCCCGTGAAGAGCGGCTGGGCCTTGGCCCCGCTGCCCCCGCGTATTTTTAGCTCCAGCGTCACCGCCGCGCGCGGGACGGGGGGGCCCGAACACCCCCCCAAGCCCTTGAGCCCCGCCGTGGGGCTGCCCCATAGCAGGGCTGGGGGTACCGGTGCCCACCCGGTCCCTGTGGGGTGCTGGGGCTGGGTGTTGTGGGGCTGGGTGCTGTGGGGTGCTGTGGGTCAGGATGTGTGGGGCTGGGTGGTGTGGGTCAGGGTGCTGTGGGGTGCTGGGTCAGGATGTGTGGGGCTGTGTGGTGTGGGTCAGGGTGCTGTGGGGTGCTGGGTCAGGGTGCTGTGGGGTGCTGTGGGTCAGGATGTGTGGGGCTGGGTGGTGTGGGTCAGGGTGCTGTGGGGTGCTGGGTCAGGATGTGTGGGGCTGTGTGGTGTGGGTCAGGGTGCTGTGGGGTGCTGGGTCAGGGTGCTGTGGGGTGCTGTGGGTCAGGATGTGTGGGGCTGGGTGGTGTGGGTCAGGGTGCTGTGGGGTGCTGGGTCAGGATGTGTGGGGCTGGGTGCTGTGGGGTGCTGGGTGCTGTGGGGTGCTGGGTCAGGGTCCTGTGGCTCAGGATGTGTGGGTCAGGGTGCTGTGGGGTGCTCGGTCAGGGTGCTGTGGGTCAGGATGTGTGGGGCTGGGTGGTGTGGGTCAGGGTGCTGTGGGGTGCTGGGTCAGGGTGCTGTGGGGTCCTGTGGGTCAGGATGTGTGGGGCTGGGTGCTGTGGGGTGCTGGGTCAGGATGTGGGGGGCTGGGTGCTGTGGGTGCTGTGGGTGCTGTGGGGTGCTGTGGGTCAGGGTGCTGTGGGGTGCTGGCTCAGGATGTGTGGGTCAGGACATGTAGATCAGGGTGCCGTGGGGTGCTGTGGGGTGCCGTGGGGTGCTGGCTCAGGACGTGTGGGTCAGGACGTGTGGGTCAGGGTGCCGTGGGGTGCTGTGGGGTGCTGGCTCAGGATGTGTGGGTCAGGATGTGTGGGTCAGGATGCTGTGGGGTGCTGGCTCAGGACGTGTGGGTCAGGGCGTGTGGGTCAGGGTGCTGTGGGGTGCTGTGGGGTGCTGTGGGGTGCTGGCTCAGGACGTGTGGGTCAGGACGTGTGGGTCAGGGTGTCGTGGGGTGCTGTGGGGTGCTGGCTCAGGACGTGTGGGTCAGGACGTGTGGGTCAGGGTGCTGTGGGGTGCTGGCTCAGGACGTGTGGGTCAGGACGTGTGGGTCAGGGTGCCGTGGGGTGCCGCGGTTGCCGGCTCAGGGGGCGCAGCCATGGGCATTGCACCCCCCACCCCCCAGCTCGGGGCGCTCCGTGGGCCCCACACATCCCACAGGGCAGGCGGAGCGCGCCGCGGCGGGGCGACCTTGGCCGTGGGGCTATAAGGGGGAGCCGCCGCCGCCGCTGCCGCCAGTGCCGCCGGTGCCGCCAGTGCTGCCAGTGCCGCCGGTGCCGCCGGTGCTGCCAGTGCCTCCAGTTCTGCCAGTGCCGCCAGTGCCACCGGTGCTGCCACCGCCGCTAGTGCCGCCAGTGCCATCGGTGCCGCCAGTTCTGCTGGTGCCGCTGGTGCCACCGGTGCTGCCAGTGCCACCAGTGCCGCCAGTGCCTCCAGTGCCTCCAGTGCCGCCAGTGCCGTCGGTGCCGTCGCTGCCACCAGTTCTGCCAGTGCCACCAGTGCCGCCAGTGCCTCCAGTGCCTCCAGTGCCGCCAGTGCCATCGCTGCCGTCGCTGCCGCCAGTTCTGCCGGTGCCACCAGTGCAGCCAGTGCCGCCGGTGCCGTCGCTGCCGTCGCTGCCGTCGCTGCCATCACTGCCGTCGCTGCCGCCGCTGCCGTCGCTGCCGCCAGTTCTGCCAGTGCCTCCAGTGCTGCCGGTGCCGCCGGTGCCTCCACCGCGACCCACGCGCGCAGGGCAGCCATGGGGCCGCGGAGCTGGCTGTGGGGCCGGGGCAGCCGGCGGGCGCTGAGTTCGGGGGGCGCCGGGGTGGACCCCGGGCCCGTCCGGCCCTTCCAGGCCATTCCCCGCCACGGCCGCAACCGCTGGCTCAACCTCTACCGCCTCTGGCGCAGCGACGGCCTCCAGGACTTCCACCACCGCATGGAGGGAAGCTTCCGGCGCCTCGGGCCCATCTACAGGTTGGGGGGCGAAGCGGGGGGGGTCTGGGGGGGCAGCACCCCATGGGGTGGGTGGGCCCCCTTGACCCTGTCCCATCTTGGGGGGTCCGGGTGCCCCCAAGGGTGGCAGCACCCCCCATGTTGGGGGGTCCCAGCTGACCCTGTCCCATCTCAGGGGGTCCCAGCACCCCATGGGGTGGGTGGGCCCCGTTGACCCCTCCCTGTCTTGGGGGGTCCGGGTGCCCCCAAGGGTGGTGGGACCCCTCAGTTTGGGTGGTCCCCATCGACCCCATCCCATCTTGGGGGGGCCCAGCACCCCAGGGTGGGGCACCCCATGGGTTGGGTGGTCCCAGTTGACCCCATCCCGTCTTGGGGGGGCCCAGCACCCAAGGGTGGTGGGACCCCTTGGTTTGGGTGGGCCCCGTTGACCCCATCCTGTCTTGGGGGGTCCTGGTGCCACCAAGGGTGGTGGCACCCCATGGTTTGGGTGGTCCTGGTTGACCCCGTCCCATCTTGGGGGGTCCCAGCACCCAAGGGTGGTGGGACCCCTTGGTTTGGGTGGTCCCCATTGACCCCATCCTGTCTTGGGGGGTCCTGATGCCACCAAGGGTGGTGGCACCCCATGGGTTGGGTGGTCCCCATTGACCCCACCCCATCTTGGGGGGTCCCAGCACCCAAGGGTGGTGGCACCCCATGGGTTGGGTGGTCCCCATTGACCCCATCCCGTCTTGGGGGGTCCCAGCACCCAAGGGTGGTGGCACCCCATGGGTTGGGTGGTCCCCATTGACCCCGTCCCATCTTGGGGGGTCCCAGCACCCAAGGGTGGTGGCACCCCATGGGTTGGGTGGTCCCCATTGACCCCATCCCGTCTTGGGGGGTCCCAGCACCCAAGGGTGATGGGACCCCATGGGTTGGGTGGTCCCGGTTGACCCCATCCCGTCTTGGGGGGTCCCAGCACCCAAGGGTGATGGCACCCCATGGGTTGGGTGGTCCCAGTTGACCCCATCCCGTCTTGGGGGGGTCCCAGCACCCAAGGGTGGTGGCACCCCATGGGTTGGGTGGTCCCCATTGACCCCGTCCCATCTCGGGGGGGTCTGAGCACCCAAGGGTGATGGCACCCCATGGGTTGGGTGGTCCCAGTTGACCCCATCCCGTCTTGGGGGGGCCCAGCACCCAAGGGTGGTGGGACCCCTTGGTTTGGGTGGTCCCAGTTGACCCCGTCCCATCTCGGGGGGGTCCCAGCACCCAAGGGTGGTGGGACCCCTTGGTTTGGGTGGTCCCAGTTGACCCCATCCCATCTTGGGGGGGTCCCAGCACCCAAGGGTGATGGGACCCCATGGGTTGGGTGGTCCCCATTGACCCCGTCCCATCTCGGGGGGTCCCAGCACCCAAGGGTGGTGGCACCCCATGGGTTGGGTGGTCCCCATTGACCCCGTCCCATCTCGGGGGGGTCCCAGCACCCAAGGGTGGGGCACCCCATGGGTTGGGTGGTCCCCATTGACCCCGTCCCATCTCGGGGGGGTCCCAGCACCCAAGGGTGATGGCACCCCATGGGTTGGGTGGTCCCAGTTGACCCCATCCCGTCTTGGGGGGGTCTGAGCACCCAAGGGTGGTGGCACCCCATGGGTTGGGTGGTCCCCATTGACCCCGTCCCATCTCGGGGGGGTCTGAGCACCCAAGGGTGATGGCACCCCATGGGTTGGGTGGTCCCAGTTGACCCCGTCCCATCTCGGGGGGGTCCCAGCACCCAAGGGTGGTGGCACCCCATGGGTTGGGTGGTCCCAGTTGACCCCGTCCCATCTTGGGGGGGTCCCAGCACCCAAGGGTGATGGGACCCCATAGGTTGGGTGGTCCCCATTGACCCTGTCCCATCTCGGGGGGGTCCCAGCACCCAAGGGTGGGGCACCCCATGGGTTGGGTGGTCCCCATTGACCCCGTCCCATCTCGGGGGGTCCCAGCACCCAAGGGTGGGGCACCCCATGGGTTGGGTGGTCCCCATTGACCCCGTCCCATCTCGGGGGGTCCCAGCACCCAAGGGTGGGGCACCCCATGGGTTGGGTGGTCCCCATTGACCCCGTCCCATCTCGGGGGGTCCCAGCACCCAAGGGTGGTGGCACCCCATGGGTTGGGTGCTGCCGGCTGACGCGGGTGCCCCGGCAGGGAGCAGGTGGGCACCTACGACTGCGTCAACGTCCTGCTCCCGCGGGACGCGGCCCAGATCTTCCGGGCGGAGGGCATCTTCCCGCGGCGCATGGGCATCGAGGCCTGGAGCGCCCACCGCCGCCTGCGCAACCACAAGTGCGGCCTCTTCCTGCTGTAAGGGCCGCGGGCAGCGCGCGGGCAGGGGGCGGGCAGGGGGGGCACGGCCACGGGGTGGGCATGAGGGCACGACGGGAGCGTGGTGGGGGGCGGCTGGGGACCCCCGGGACTGGCCAGGGCCTTGGGGCAGCGCAGGCGGCGCAGGCGGCGCAGGTGGCACAGCAGCGCAGGCAGGCAGTGCAGTACATGCAGTACATGCAGCGCAGGCGGCGCAGGTGGCACAGGCAGCGCAGGCAGGCAGTGCAGTACATGCAGTATATGCAGCGCAGGCAGCACAGGCAGCGCAGGCAGCGCAGGCAGGCAGTGCAGTACATGCAGTACATGCAGCGCAGGCAGCGCAGGCAGCGCAGGTGGCACAAGCAGCGCAGGCAGGCAGTGCAGTACATGCAGTACATGCAGCGCAGGCAGCGCAGGTGGCACAAGCAGCGCAGGCAGGCAGTGCAGTACATGCAGTACATGCAGCGCAGGCAGCACAGACAGCACAGGCAGGCAGTGCAGTACATGCAGTACATGCAGTACATGCAGTACATGCAGCGCAGGCAGCGCAGGTGGCACAGGCAGCGCAGGCAGGCAGTGCAGTACATGCAGTACATGCAGCGCAGGCAGCGCAGGCAGCACAGGCAGGCAGTGCAGTACATGCAGTACATGCAGCGCAGGCAGCGCAGGTGGCACAAGCAGCGCAGGCAGGCAGTGCAGTACATGCAGTACATGCAGCGCAGGCAGCGCAGGCAGCGCAGGCAGCACAGGTGGCACAGGCAGCGCAGGCAGGCAGTGCAGTACATGCAGTATATGCAGCGCAGGCAGCACAGGCAGCGCAGGCAGCGCAGGCAGGCAGTGCAGTACATGCAGTACATGCAGCGCAGGCAGCGCAGGCAGCGCAGGTGGCACAAGCAGCGCAGGCAGGCAGTGCAGTACATGCAGTACATGCAGCGCAGGCAGCGCAGGTGGCACAAGCAGCGCAGGCAGGCAGTGCAGTACATGCAGTACATGCAGCGCAGGCAGCACAGACAGCACAGGCAGGCAGTGCAGTACATGCAGTACATGCATTACATGCAGTACATGCAGTACATGCAGCGCAGGCAGCGCAGGCAGCGCAGGTGGCACAGGCAGCGCAGGTGGCACAGGCAGCGCAGGCAGGCAGTGCAGTACATGCAGTACATGCAGCGCAGGCAGCGCAGGCAGCGCAGGTGGCACAGGCAGCGCAGGCAGGCAGTGCAGTACATGCAGTACATGCAGCGCAGGCAGCACAGGCAGCACAGGCAGGCAGTGCAGTACATGCAGTACATGCAGTACATGCAGTACATGCAGCGCAGGCAGGCAGTGCAGTACATGCAGTACATGCAGCGCAGGCAGCACAGGCAGCGCAGGTGGCACAGGCAGCGCAGGCAGGCAGTGCAGTACATGCAGTACATGCAGCGCAGGCAGCACAGGCAGCACAGGCAGCGCAGGCGGCACAGGCAGGCAGTGCAGTACATGCAGTACATGCAGTACATGCAGCGCAGGCAGCGCAGGCGGCGCAGGTGGCACAAGCAGCGCAGGCAGGCAGTGCAGTACATGCAGTACATGCAGCGCAGGCAGCACAGGCAGCGCAGGTGGCACAGGCAGCGCAGGCAGGCAGTGCAGTACATGCAGCGCAGGCAGCGCAGGCAGCGCAGGTGGCACAGGCAGCGCAGGCAGGCAGTGCAGTACATGCAGTACATGCAGCGCAGGCAGCGCAGGCAGCGCAGGTGGCACAGGCAGCGCAGGCAGGCAGTGCAGTACATGCAGTACATGCAGCGCAGGCAGCGCAGGTGGCACAAGCAGCGCAGGCAGGCAGTGCAGTACATGCAGTACATGCAGCGCAGGCGGCACAGGCAGCGCAGGTGGCACAGGCAGCGCAGGCAGGCAGTGCAGTACATGCAGTACATGCAGCGCAGGCAGCACAGGCAGGCAGTGCAGTACATGCAGTACATGCAGTACATGCAGCGCAGGCAGCGCAGGCAGCGCAGGTGGCACAGGCAGCGCAGGCAGGCAGTGCAGTACATGCAGTACATGCAGCGCAGGCAGCACAGGCAGCACAGGCAGGCAGTGCAGTACATGCAGTACATGCAGCGCAGGCAGCGCAGGCAGCGCAGGTGGCACAGGCAGCGCAGGCAGGCAGTGCAGTACATGCAGTACATGCAGCGCAGGCAGCGCAGGTGGCACAGGCAGCGCAGGCAGGCAGTGCAGTACATGCAGTACATGCAGCGCAGGCAGCACAGGCAGCACAGGCAGGCAGTGCAGTACATGCAGTACATGCAGTACATGCAGCGCAGGCAGCGCAGGTGGCACAGGCAGCGCAGGCAGGCAGTGCAGTACATGCAGCGCAGGCAGCGCAGGCAGCGCAGGTGGCACAGGCAGCGCAGGCAGGCAGTGCAGTACATGCAGTATATGCAGCGCAGGTAGCGCAGGTGGCGCAAGCAGCGCAGGCAGGCAGTGCAGTACATGCAGTACATGCAGCGCAGGCAGCACAGGCAGCACAGGCAGGCAGTGCAGTACATGCAGTACATGCAGCGCAGGCAGCGCAGGTGGCACAGGCAGCGCAGGCAGGCAGTGCAGTACATGCAGTACATGCAGCGCAGGCAGCACAGGCAGCACAGGCAGGCAGTGCAGTACATGCAGTACATGCAGTACATGCAGTACATGCAGCGCAGGCAGCGCAGGCAGCGCAGGTGGCACAGGCAGCGCAGGCAGGCAGTGCAGTACATGCAGTACATGCAGCGCAGGCAGCGCAGGCAGCGCAGGTGGCGCAAGCAGCGCAGGCAGGCAGTGCAGTACATGCAGTACATGCAGCGCAGGCAGCGCAGGTGGCACAGGCAGCGCAGGCAGGCAGTGCAGTACATGCAGTACATGCAGCGCAGGCAGCACAGGCAGCGCAGGTGGCACAGGCAGCGCAGGCAGGCAGTGCAGTACATGCAGTACATGCAGCGCAGGCAGCGCAGGCAGCGCAGGTAGCGCAGGTGGCGCAAGCAGCGCAGGCAGGCAGTGCAGTACATGCAGTACATGCAGCGCAGGCAGCGCAGGTGGCACAGGCAGCGCAGGCAGGCAGTGCAGTACATGCAGTACATGCAGCGCAGGCAGCACAGGCAGCGCAGGTGGCACAGGCAGCGCAGGCAGGCAGTGCAGTACATGCAGTACATGCAGCGCAGGCAGCGCAGGCAGCGCAGGTAGCGCAGGTGGCGCAAGCAGCGCAGGCAGGCAGTGCAGTACATGCAGTACATGCAGCGCAGGCAGCGCAGGTGGCACAGGCAGCGCAGGCAGGCAGTGCAGTACATGCAGTACATGCAGCGCAGGCAGCACAGGCAGCACAGGCAGGCAGTGCAGTACATGCAGTACATGCAGTACATGCAGTACATGCAGCGCAGGCAGCGCAGGTGGCACAGGCAGCGCAGGCAGGCAGTGCAGTACATGCAGTACATGCAGCGCAGGCAGCGCAGGTGGCACAGCAGCGCAGGCAGGCAGTGCAGTACATGCAGTACATGCAGCGCAGGCGGCACAGGCAGCGCAGGCAGGCAGTGCAGTACATGCAGCGCAGGCAGCGCAGGCAGCGCAGGTGGCACAGGCAGCGCAGGCAGGCATTGCAGTACATGCAGTACATGCAGCGCAGGCAGCGCAGGTGGCACAGGCAGCGCAGGCAGCGCAGGCAGCACAGGCAGCACAGGCAGGCAGTGCAGTACATGCAGTACATGCAGTACATGCAGTACATGCAGCGCAGGCAGCGCAGGCAGCGCAGGTGGCACAGGCAGCGCAGGCAGGCAGTGCAGTACATGCAGTACATGCAGCGCAGGCAGCACAGGCAGCACAGGCAGGCAGTGCAGTACATGCAGTACATGCAGTACATGCAGTACATGCAGCGCAGGCAGCGCAGGCAGCGCAGGTGGCACAGGCAGCGCAGGCAGGCAGTGCAGTACATGCAGTACATGCAGCGCAGGCAGCGCAGGTGGCACAGCAGCGCAGGCAGGCAGTGCAGTACATGCAGTACATGCAGCGCAGGCGGCACAGGCAGCGCAGGCAGGCAGTGCAGTACATGCAGTACATGCAGCGCAGGCAGCGCAGGTGGCACAGGCAGCGCAGGCAGCGCAGGCAGCACAGGCAGCACAGGCAGCGCAGGTGGCACAAGCAGCGCAGGCAGGCAGTGCAGTACATGCAGTACATGCAGCGCAGGCAGCGCAGGTGGCACAAGCAGCGCAGGCAGGCAGTGCAGTACATGCAGTACATGCAGTACATGCAGCGCAGGCAGGCAGTGCAGTACATGCAGTACATGCAGCGCAGGCAGCACAGGCAGCACAGGCAGGCAGTGCAGTACATGCAGTACATGCAGCGCAGGCAGCGCAGGCAGCGCAGGTGGCACAGGCAGCGCAGGCAGGCAGTGCAGTACATGCAGTACATGCAGCGCAGGCAGCGCAGGTGGCACAGGCAGCGCAGGCAGGCAGTGCAGTACATGCAGTACATGCAGCGCAGGCGGCGCAGGTGGCACAGGCAGGCAGTGCAGTACATGCAGTACATGCAGTACATGCAGCGCAGGCAGCGCAGGCGGCGCAGGTGGCACAAGCAGCGCAGGCAGGCAGTGCAGTACATGCAGTACATGCAGTACATGCAGCGCAGGCAGCACAGGCAGCGCAGGTGGCACAGGCAGCGCAGGCAGGCAGTGCAGTACATGCAGTATATGCAGCGCAGGCAGCACAGGCAGCGCAGGCAGCGCAGGCAGGCAGTGCAGTACATGCAGTACATGCAGCGCAGGCAGCGCAGGTGGCACAAGCAGCGCAGGCAGGCAGTGCAGTACATGCAGTACATGCAGCGCAGGCAGCGCAGGCAGCGCAGGCAGCGCAGGTGGCACAGGCAGCGCAGGCAGCGCAGGTGGCACAGGCAGCGCAGGCAGGCAGTGCAGTACATGCAGTACATGCAGCACAGGCAGCACAGGCAGCGCAGGTGGCACAGGCAGCGCAGGCAGGCATTGCAGTACATGCAGTACATGCAGCGCAGGCAGCGCAGGCAGCGCAGGTGGCACAGGCAGCGCAGGCAGGCATTGCAGTACATGCAGTATATGCAGCGCAGGCAGCACAGGCAGCACAGGCAGCGCAGGTGGCACAAGCAGCGCAGGCAGGCAGTGCAGTACATGCAGTACATGCAGCGCAGGCAGCGCAGGTGGCACAGGCAGCGCAGGCAGGCAGTGCAGTACATGCAGTACATGCAGCGCAGGCAGCACAGGCAGCGCAGGTGGCACAGGCAGCGCAGGCAGGCAGTGCAGTACATGCAGTACATGCAGCGCAGGCAGCGCAGGTGGCACAAGCAGCGCAGGCAGGCAGTGCAGTACATGCAGTACATGCAGCGCAGGCAGCACAGGCAGCGCAGGTGGCACAGGCAGCGCAGGCAGGCAGTGCAGTACATGCAGTACATGCAGCGCAGGCAGCGCAGGTGGCACAGGCAGCGCAGGCAGGCAGTGCAGTACATGCAGTACATGCAGTACATGCAGTACATGCAGCGCAGGCAGCGCAGGCAGCGCAGGTGGCACAGGCAGCGCAGGCAGGCAGTGCAGTACATGCAGTACATGCAGCGCAGGCAGCGCAGGTGGCACAGCAGCGCAGGCAGGCAGTGCAGTACATGCAGTACATGCAGCGCAGGCGGCACAGGTGGCACAGGCAGGCAGTGCAGTACATGCAGTACATGCAGTACATGCAGCGCAGGCAGCACAGGCAGCGCAGGTGGCACAGGCAGCGCAGGCAGGCAGTGCAGTACATGCAGTACATGCAGCGCAGGCAGCGCAGGCAGCGCAGGTAGCGCAGGTGGCGCAAGCAGCGCAGGCAGGCAGTGCAGTACATGCAGTACATGCAGCGCAGGCAGCGCAGGTGGCACAGGCAGCGCAGGCAGGCAGTGCAGTACATGCAGTACATGCAGCGCAGGCAGCACAGGCAGCACAGGCAGGCAGTGCAGTACATGCAGTACATGCAGTACATGCAGTACATGCAGCGCAGGCAGCGCAGGTGGCACAGGCAGCGCAGGCAGGCAGTGCAGTACATGCAGTACATGCAGCGCAGGCAGCGCAGGTGGCACAGCAGCGCAGGCAGGCAGTGCAGTACATGCAGTACATGCAGCGCAGGCGGCACAGGCAGCGCAGGCAGGCAGTGCAGTACATGCAGCGCAGGCAGCGCAGGCAGCGCAGGTGGCACAGGCAGCGCAGGCAGGCATTGCAGTACATGCAGTACATGCAGCGCAGGCAGCGCAGGTGGCACAGGCAGCGCAGGCAGCGCAGGCAGCACAGGCAGCACAGGCAGCGCAGGTGGCACAAGCAGCGCAGGCAGGCAGTGCAGTACATGCAGTACATGCAGCGCAGGCAGCACAGGCAGCGCAGGTGGCACAGGCAGCGCAGGCAGGCAGTGCAGTACATGCAGTACATGCAGCGCAGGCAGCGCAGGTGGCACAGGCAGCGCAGGCAGGCAGTGCAGTACATGCAGTACATGCAGCGCAGGCAGCACAGGCAGCACAGGCAGGCAGTGCAGTACATGCAGTACATGCAGCGCAGGCAGCACAGGCAGCACAGGCAGGCAGTGCAGTACATGCAGTACATGCAGCGCAGGCAGCGCAGGCAGCGCAGGTGGCACAGGCAGCGCAGGCAGGCAGTGCAGTACATGCAGTACATGCAGCGCAGGCAGCGCAGGTGGCACAGGCAGCGCAGGCAGGCAGTGCAGTACATGCAGTACATGCAGGGCAGGCAGCACAGGCAGCACAGGCAGGCAGTGCAGTACATGCAGTACATGCAGTACATGCAGCGCAGGCAGCGCAGGCAGCGCAGGCAGCGCAGGTGGCACAGGCAGCGCAGGCAGGCAGTGCAGTACATGCAGCGCAGGCAGCGCAGGCAGCGCAGGTGGCACAGGCAGCGCAGGCAGGCAGTGCAGTACATGCAGTATATGCAGCGCAGGTAGCGCAGGTGGCGCAAGCAGCGCAGGCAGGCAGTGCAGTACATGCAGTACATGCAGCGCAGGCAGCGCAGGTGGCACAGGCAGCGCAGGCAGGCAGTGCAGTACATGCAGTACATGCAGCGCAGGCAGCACAGGCAGCGCAGGTGGCACAGGCAGCGCAGGCAGGCAGTGCAGTACATGCAGTACATGCAGCGCAGGCAGCGCAGGCAGCGCAGGTAGCGCAGGTGGCGCAAGCAGCGCAGGCAGGCAGTGCAGTACATGCAGTACATGCAGCGCAGGCAGCGCAGGTGGCACAGGCAGCGCAGGCAGGCAGTGCAGTACATGCAGTACATGCAGCGCAGGCAGCGCAGGTAGCGCAGGTGGCGCAAGCAGCGCAGGCAGGCAGTGCAGTACATGCAGTACATGCAGCGCAGGCAGCGCAGGTGGCACAGGCAGCGCAGGCAGGCAGTGCAGTACATGCAGTACATGCAGCGCAGGCAGCACAGGCAGCGCAGGTGGCACAGGCAGCGCAGGCAGGCAGTGCAGTACATGCAGTACATGCAGCGCAGGCAGCGCAGGCAGCGCAGGTAGCGCAGGTGGCGCAAGCAGCGCAGGCAGGCAGTGCAGTACATGCAGTACATGCAGCGCAGGCAGCGCAGGTGGCACAGGCAGCGCAGGCAGGCAGTGCAGTACATGCAGTACATGCAGCGCAGGCAGCACAGGCAGCACAGGCAGGCAGTGCAGTACATGCAGTACATGCAGTACATGCAGTACATGCAGCGCAGGCAGCGCAGGCAGCGCAGGTGGCACAGGCAGCGCAGGCAGGCAGTGCAGTACATGCAGTACATGCAGCGCAGGCAGCGCAGGTGGCACAGCAGCGCAGGCAGGCAGTGCAGTACATGCAGTACATGCAGCGCAGGCGGCACAGGCAGCGCAGGCAGGCAGTGCAGTACATGCAGCGCAGGCAGCGCAGGCAGCGCAGGTGGCACAGGCAGCGCAGGCAGGCAGTGCAGTACATGCAGTATATGCAGCGCAGGCAGCGCAGGTGGCACAGGCAGCGCAGGCAGCGCAGGCAGCACAGGCAGCACAGGCAGCGCAGGTGGCACAAGCAGCGCAGGCAGGCAGTGCAGTACATGCAGTACATGCAGCGCAGGCAGCACAGGCAGCGCAGGTGGCACAGGCAGCGCAGGCAGGCAGTGCAGTACATGCAGTACATGCAGCGCAGGCAGCGCAGGTGGCACAGGCAGCGCAGGCAGGCAGTGCAGTACATGCAGTACATGCAGCGCAGGCAGCACAGGCAGCACAGGCAGGCAGTGCAGTACATGCAGTACATGCAGCGCAGGCAGCACAGGCAGCACAGGCAGGCAGTGCAGTACATGCAGTACATGCAGCGCAGGCAGCGCAGGCAGCGCAGGTGGCACAGGCAGCGCAGGCAGGCAGTGCAGTACATGCAGTACATGCAGCGCAGGCAGCGCAGGTGGCACAGGCAGCGCAGGCAGGCAGTGCAGTACATGCAGTACATGCAGCGCAGGCAGCACAGGCAGCACAGGCAGGCAGTGCAGTACATGCAGTACATGCAGTACATGCAGTACATGCAGCACAGGCAGCGCAGGTGGCGCAGGCAGCGCAGGTGGCACAGGCAGCGCAGGCAGGCAGTGCAGTACATGCAGCGCAGGCAGCGCAGGCAGCGCAGGTGGCACAGGCAGCGCAGGCAGGCAGTGCAGTACATGCAGTACATGCAGCGCAGGCAGCGCAGGTGGCACAGGCAGCGCAGGCAGGCAGTGCAGTACATGCAGTACATGCAGTGCAGGCAGCACAGGCGGCACAGGCAGGCAGTGCAGTACATGCATTACATGCAGCGCAGGCAGCGCAGGTGGCACAGGCAGCGCAGGCAGGCAGTGCAGTACATGCAGTACATGCAGCGCAGGCAGCACAGGCAGCGCAGGCAGGCAGTGCAGTACATGCAGTACATGCAGCGCAGGCAGCGCAGGCAGCGCAGGTAGCGCAGGTGGCGCAAGCAGCGCAGGCAGGCAGTGCAGTACATGCAGTACATGCAGCGCAGGCAGCGCAGGTGGCACAGGCAGCGCAGGCAGGCAGTGCAGTACATGCAGTACATGCAGCGCAGGCAGCACAGGCAGCGCAGGTGGCACAGGCAGCGCAGGCAGGCAGTGCAGTACATGCAGTACATGCAGCGCAGGCAGCGCAGGTGGCACAGGCAGCGCAGGCAGGCAGTGCAGTACATGCAGTACATGCAGCGCAGGCAGCACAGGCAGCACAGGCAGGCAGTGCAGTACATGCAGTACATGCAGCGCAGGCGGCACAGGCAGCGCAGGCAGGCAGTGCAGTACATGCAGCGCAGGCAGCGCAGGCAGCGCAGGTGGCACAGGCAGCGCAGGCAGGCAGTGCAGTACATGCAGTATATGCAGCGCAGGCAGCGCAGGTGGCACAGGCAGCGCAGGCAGCGCAGGCAGCACAGGCAGCACAGGCAGCGCAGGTGGCACAAGCAGCGCAGGCAGGCAGTGCAGTACATGCAGTACATGCAGTGCAGGCAGCACAGGCAGCGCAGGTGGCACAGGCAGCGCAGGCAGGCAGTGCAGTACATGCAGTATATGCAGCGCAGGCAGCACAGGCAGCACAGGCAGGCAGTGCAGTACATGCAGTACATGCAGCGCAGGCAGCACAGGCAGCACAGGCAGGCAGTGCAGTACATGCAGTACATGCAGCGCAGGCAGCGCAGGCAGCGCAGGTGGCACAGGCAGCGCAGGCAGGCAGTGCAGTACATGCAGTACATGCAGCGCAGGCAGCACAGGCAGCACAGGCAGGCAGTGCAGTACATGCAGTACATGCAGCGCAGGCAGCGCAGGTAGCGCAGGTGGCACAGGCAGCGCAGGCAGGCAGTGCAGTACATGCAGTACATGCAGCGCAGGCAGCGCAGGTGGCACAGGCAGCGCAGGCAGGCAGTGCAGTACATGCAGTACATGCAGTACATGCAGTACATGCAGCGCAGGCAGCGCAGGCAGCGCAGGTGGCACAGGCAGGCAGTGCAGTACATGCAGTACATGCAGTACATGCAGCGCAGGCAGCGCAGGTGGCACAGGCAGCGCAGGCAGGCAGTGCAGTACATGCAGTACATGCAGCGCAGGCAGCACAGGCAGGCAGTGCAGTACATGCAGTACATGCAGTACATGCAGTACATGCAGCGCAGGCAGCGCAGGTGGCACAGGCAGCGCAGGTGGCACAGGCAGCGCAGGCAGGCAGTGCAGTACATGCAGCGCAGGCAGCGCAGGCAGCGCAGGTGGCACAGGCAGCGCAGGCAGGCAGTGCAGTACATGCAGTACATGCAGCGCAGGCAGCGCAGGTGGCACAGGCAGCGCAGGCAGGCAGTGCAGTACATGCAGTACATGCAGTGCAGGCAGCACAGGCGGCACAGGCAGGCAGTGCAGTACATGCAGTACATGCAGCGCAGGCAGCGCAGGTGGCACAGGCAGCGCAGGCAGGCAGTGCAGTACATGCAGTACATGCAGCGCAGGCAGCACAGGCAGCGCAGGCAGGCAGTGCAGTACATGCAGTGCATGCAGTACATGCAGCACAGGCAGCGCAGGCGTCACAGGCAGCGCAGGCAGGCAGTGCAGTACATGCAGTACATGCAGCGCAGGCAGCACAGGCAGCACAGGCGGCACAGGCAGCGCAGGCGGCACAGGCAGCGCAGGCAGGCAGTGCAGTACATGCAGTACATGCAGCGCAGGCAGCGCAGGCAGCGCAGGTGGCACAGGCAGCGCAGGCAGGCAGTGCAGTACATGCAGTATATGCAGCGCAGGCAGCACAGGCAGCACAGGCAGCGCAGGTGGCACAAGCAGCGCAGGCAGGCAGTGCAGTACATGCAGTACATGCAGCGCAGGCAGCGCAGGTGGCACAGGCAGCGCAGGCAGGCAGTGCAGTACATGCAGTACATGCAGCACAGGCAGCACCGGCAGCGCAGGCAGCACGGGCAGCGCGGGCAGTGCAGGCAGCACAGGCAGCACAGGCAGCAGATGCAGGCAGTGCGGGCAGACGGTGCAGTGCATGCAGTGTGCTCAGTGCGGGCAGCGCAGGCAGTGCGGGCAGGCGGTGCAGTGCATGCAGTGCACTCAGTGCGGGCAGCGCAGGCAGGCGGTGCAGTGCATGCAGTACATGCAGTACAGGCAGTACAGGCAGCATAGGCAGTGTGGGCAGCGCAGGCAGCACAGGCAGTACATGCAGTGCGCCCAGTGCGGGCAGCGCAGGCAGTGCGGGCAGGCCGCTGAGCGAAGTGTGGGCAGCGCAGGCAGCACATGCAGCAGATGCAGGCGGTGCAGTGCATGCAGTGCGCCCAGCGCGGGCAGCGCAAGCAGTGCAGGCAGGCCGCTGAGCGCAGTGCAGGCAGCACAGGCAACACAGGCAGCAGATGCAGGCGGTGCAGTGCATGCAGTGCGCTCAGTGTGGGCAGTACAGGCAGCACAGGCAGCACACGCAGCACAGGCAGCACAGGCAGGCGGTGCAGTACATGCAGTGCGGGCAGTGCAGGCAGTGCAGGCAGTGCGGGCAGCACAGGCAGGCGGTGCAGTGCATGCAGTGCGCCCAGCGCGGGCAGCGCAGGCAGTGCGGGCAGGCCGCTGAGCGCAGTGTGGGCAGCGCAGGCAGCACAGGTAGCAGATGCAGGCGGTGCAGTGCATGCATTGCACCTAGCGCGGGCAGCGCAGGCAGTGCGGGCAGGCCGCTGAGCGCAGTGCAGGCAGCACAGGCAGCACAGGTAGCAGATGCAGGCGGTGCAGTGCATGCAGTGCGCCCAGCGCGGGCAGTACAGGCAGCACAGGCAGCACACGCAGCACAGGCAGCAGATGCAGGCGGTGCAGTACATGCATTGCAGGCAGCACAGGCAGCACAGGCAGGCAGTGCAGTGCATGCAGTGCGCCCAGTGCAGGCAGCACAGGCAGCACAGGCAGCACAGGCAGGCGGTGCAGTACATGCAGTGCAGGCAGCACAGGCAGCACAGGCAGCAGAGGCAGGCAGTGCACCGCCTGCAGTGCGCCCAGTGCAGGCAGCACAGGCAGCACAGGCAGCACAGGCAGCACAGGCAACACAGGCAGCACAGGCAGGCGGTGCAGTACATGCAGTGCAGGCAGCGCAGGCAGTGCGGGCAGCAGATGCAGGCGGTGCAGTGCATGCAGTGCGCCCAGTGCAGGCAGCACAGGCAGCACAGGCAGCACAGGCAGGTGGTGCAGTACATGCAGTGCGGGCAGTGCAGGCAGCGCAGGCAGTGCGGGCAGCAGAGGCAGGCGGTGCAGTACATGCAGTGCGGGCAGTGCAGGCAGCACAGGCAGCGCGGGCAGCAGAGGCAGGCGGTGCAGTACATGCAGTGCGCTCAGTGCGGGCAGCACAGGCAGCAGAGGCAGCAGAGGCAGCACAGGCAGCACAGGCAGGCGGTGCAGTACATGCAGTGCGGGCAGCGCAGGCAGTGCGGGCAGCAGAGGCAGGCGGTGCAGTGCATGCAGTACATGCAGTGCGGGCAGTGCAGGCAGCACAGGCAGCGCGGGCAGCAGAGGCAGGCGGTGCAGTGCATGCAGTGCGCCCAGTGCAGGCAGCACAGGCAGCAGAGGCAGCACAGGCAGCACAGGCAGGCGGTGCAGTACATGCAGTGCGGGCAGCGCAGGCAGTGCGGGCAGCAGAGGCAGGCGGTGCAGTGCATGCAGTGCGCCCAGTGCAGGCAGCGCAGGCAGTGCGGGCAGCAGAGGCAGGCGGTGCAGTACATGCAGTGCGGGCAGTGCAGGCAGCGCAGGCAGTGCGGGCAGCAGAGGCAGGCGGTGCAGTACATGCAGTGCGGGCAGTGCAGGCAGCGCAGGCAGCGCAGGCAGCAGAGGCAGGCGGTGCAGTGCATGCAGTGCGCCCAGTGCAGGCAGCACAGGCAGCAGAGGCAGCACAGGCAGCACGGGCAGGCGGTGCAGTACATGCAGTGCGGGCAGCGCAGGCAGTGCGGGCAGCAGAGGCAGGCGGTGCAGTGCATGCAGTGCGCCCAGTGCAGGCAGCGCAGGCAGTGCGGGCAGCACAGGCAGGCGGTGCAGTACATGCAGTGCGGGCAGTGCAGGCAGCGCAGGCAGTGCGGGCAGCAGAGGCAGGC
Source organism: Pelecanus crispus (assembly GCF_030463565.1). Classification (NCBI taxonomy): domain Eukaryota; kingdom Metazoa; phylum Chordata; class Aves; order Pelecaniformes; family Pelecanidae; genus Pelecanus; species Pelecanus crispus. Next base: position 36,067 of record NW_027461338.1, read on the forward strand.
GGTGCAGTGCATGCAGTGCGCCCAGTGCAGGCAGCACAGGCAGCAGAGGCAGCACAGGCAGCACAGGCAGGCGGTGCAGTACATGCAGTGCGGGCAGCGCAGGCAGTGCGGGCAGCAGAGGCAGGCGGTGCAGTGCATGCAGTGCGCCCAGTGCAGGCAGCGCAGGCAGTGCGGGCAGCAGAGGCAGGCGGTGCAGTACATGCAGTGCGGGCAGTGCAGGCAGCGCAGGCAGTGCGGGCAGCAGAGGCAGGCGGTGCAGTGCATGCAGTACATGCAGTGCGGGCAGTGCAGGCAGCGCAGGCAGTGCGGGCAGCAGAGGCAGGCGGTGCAGTGCATGCAGTGCGGGCAGCGCAGGCAGTGCGGGCAGCAGAGGCAGGCGGTGCAGTGCATGCAGTGCAGGCAGCACAGGCAGCGCGGGCAGCAGAGGCAGGCGGTGCAGTGCATGCAGTGCGGGCAGCGCAGGCAGTGCGGGCAGCAGAGGCAGGCGGTGCAGTGCATGCAGTGCGCCCAGTGCAGGCAGCACAGGCAGCAGAGGCAGCACAGGCAGCACAGGCAGGCGGTGCAGTACATGCAGTGCGGGCAGCGCAGGCAGTGCGGGCAGCAGAGGCAGGCGGTGCAGTACATGCAGTGCGGGCAGTGCAGGCAGCACAGGCAGCGCGGGCAGCAGAGGCAGGCGGTGCAGTACATGCAGTGCGCTCAGTGCGGGCAGCACAGGCAGCAGAGGCAGCAGAGGCAGCACAGGCAGCACAGGCAGGCGGTGCAGTACATGCAGTGCGGGCAGCGCAGGCAGTGCGGGCAGCAGAGGCAGGCGGTGCAGTGCATGCAGTACATGCAGTGCGGGCAGTGCAGGCAGCACAGGCAGCGCGGGCAGCAGAGGCAGGCGGTGCAGTGCATGCAGTGCACCCAGTGCAGGCAGCACAGGCAGCAGAGGCAGCACAGGCAGCAGAGGCAGGCGGTGCAGTACATGCAGTGCGGGCAGCGCAGGCAGTGCGGGCAGCAGAGGCAGGCGGTGCAGTGCATGCAGTGCGCCCAGTGCAGGCAGCGCAGGCAGTGCGGGCAGCAGAGGCAGGCGGTGCAGTACATGCAGTGCGGGCAGTGCAGGCAGCGCAGGCAGTGCGGGCAGCAGAGGCAGGCGGTGCAGTACATGCAGTGCGGGCAGTGCAGGCAGCGCAGGCAGCGCGGGCAGCAGAGGCAGGCGGTGCAGTGCATGCAGTGCGCCCAGTGCAGGCAGCACAGGCAGCAGAGGCAGCACAGGCAGCACGGGCAGGCGGTGCAGTACATGCAGTGCGGGCAGCGCAGGCAGTGCGGGCAGCAGAGGCAGGCGGTGCAGTGCATGCAGTGCGCCCAGTGCAGGCAGCGCAGGCAGTGCGGGCAGCAGAGGCAGGCGGTGCAGTACATGCAGTGCGGGCAGTGCAGGCAGCGCAGGCAGTGCGGGCAGCAGAGGCAGGCGGTGCAGTGCATGCAGTGCGCCCAGTGCAGGCAGCACAGGCAGCAGAGGCAGCACAGGCAGCACAGGCAGGCGGTGCAGTACATGCAGTGCGGGCAGCGCAGGCAGTGCGGGCAGCAGAGGCAGGCGGTGCAGTGCATGCAGTGCGCCCAGTGCAGGCAGCGCAGGCAGTGCGGGCAGCAGAGGCAGGCGGTGCAGTACATGCAGTGCGGGCAGTGCAGGCAGCGCAGGCAGTGCGGGCAGCAGAGGCAGGCGGTGCAGTACATGCAGTGCGGGCAGTGCAGGCAGCGCAGGCAGCGCAGGCAGCAGAGGCAGGCGGTGCAGTGCATGCAGTGCGCCCAGTGCAGGCAGCACAGGCAGCAGAGGCAGCACAGGCAGCACGGGCAGGCGGTGCAGTACATGCAGTGCGGGCAGCGCAGGCAGTGCGGGCAGCAGAGGCAGGCGGTGCAGTGCATGCAGTGCGCCCAGTGCAGGCAGCGCAGGCAGTGCGGGCAGCACAGGCAGGCGGTGCAGTACATGCAGTGCGGGCAGTGCAGGCAGCGCAGGCAGTGCGGGCAGCAGAGGCAGGCGGTGCAGTGCATGCAGTGCGCCCAGTGCAGGCAGCACAGGCAGCAGAGGCAGCACAGGCAGCACAGGCAGGCGGTGCAGTACATGCAGTGCGGGCAGCGCAGGCAGTGCGGGCAGCAGAGGCAGGCGGTGCAGTGCATGCAGTGCGCCCAGTGCAGGCAGCGCAGGCAGTGCGGGCAGCAGAGGCAGGCGGTGCAGTACATGCAGTGCGGGCAGTGCAGGCAGCGCAGGCAGTGCGGGCAGCAGAGGCAGGCGGTGCAGTGCATGCAGTACATGCAGTGCGGGCAGTGCAGGCAGCGCAGGCAGTGCGGGCAGCAGAGGCAGGCGGTGCAGTGCATGCAGTGCGGGCAGCGCAGGCAGTGCGGGCAGCAGAGGCAGGCGGTGCAGTGCATGCAGTGCAGGCAGCACAGGCAGCGCGGGCAGCAGAGGCAGGCGGTGCAGTGCATGCAGTGCGGGCAGCGCAGGCAGTGCGGGCAGCAGAGGCAGGCGGTGCAGTGCATGCAGTGCGCCCAGTGCAGGCAGCACAGGCAGCAGAGGCAGCACAGGCAGCACAGGCAGGCGGTGCAGTACATGCAGTGCGGGCAGCGCAGGCAGTGCGGGCAGCAGAGGCAGGCGGTGCAGTACATGCAGTGCGGGCAGTGCAGGCAGCACAGGCAGCGCGGGCAGCAGAGGCAGGCGGTGCAGTACATGCAGTGCGCTCAGTGCGGGCAGCACAGGCAGCAGAGGCAGCAGAGGCAGCACAGGCAGCACAGGCAGGCGGTGCAGTACATGCAGTGCGGGCAGCGCAGGCAGTGCGGGCAGCAGAGGCAGGCGGTGCAGTGCATGCAGTACATGCAGTGCGGGCAGTGCAGGCAGCACAGGCAGCGCGGGCAGCAGAGGCAGGCGGTGCAGTGCATGCAGTGCACCCAGTGCAGGCAGCACAGGCAGCAGAGGCAGCACAGGCAGCAGAGGCAGGCGGTGCAGTACATGCAGTGCGGGCAGCGCAGGCAGTGCGGGCAGCAGAGGCAGGCGGTGCAGTGCATGCAGTGCGCCCAGTGCAGGCAGCGCAGGCAGTGCGGGCAGCAGAGGCAGGCGGTGCAGTACATGCAGTGCGGGCAGTGCAGGCAGCGCAGGCAGTGCGGGCAGCAGAGGCAGGCGGTGCAGTACATGCAGTGCGGGCAGTGCAGGCAGCGCAGGCAGCGCGGGCAGCAGAGGCAGGCGGTGCAGTGCATGCAGTGCGCCCAGTGCAGGCAGCACAGGCAGCAGAGGCAGCACAGGCAGCACGGGCAGGCGGTGCAGTACATGCAGTGCGGGCAGCGCAGGCAGTGCGGGCAGCAGAGGCAGGCGGTGCAGTGCATGCAGTGCGCCCAGTGCAGGCAGCGCAGGCAGTGCGGGCAGCACAGGCAGGCGGTGCAGTACATGCAGTGCGGGCAGTGCAGGCAGCGCAGGCAGTGCGGGCAGCAGAGGCAGGCGGTGCAGTGCATGCAGTGCGCCCAGTGCAGGCAGCACAGGCAGCAGAGGCAGCACAGGCAGCACAGGCAGGCGGTGCAGTACATGCAGTGCGGGCAGCGCAGGCAGTGCGGGCAGCAGAGGCAGGCGGTGCAGTGCATGCAGTGCGCCCAGCGCGGGCAGCGCGGGCAGGCCGCTGAGCGCAGTGCGCGCAGGAACGGGCAGGCCTGGCGCTCGGACCGCCTGGCGCTGAACCCGGAGCTGCTGAGCCCGGCGGGCGCCCGCACGTTCCTGCCGCTCCTCGACGCCGTCGCCCGCGACTTCGTGGCCGCCACGCGCCGCCGCGTGCAGGAGAGCCCCGGGCGCGCCCTCACCCTCGACCCCCACCCCCTGCTCTTCCGCTTCACCCTGGAGGGTGCGTGGGGGGGGACCCCAGGGTGGGGGGGGCAGGGGGACCCCATGGGGTGGGGTGGGGGGCAGGGGGACCCCCAGGACCCCAGGGGATGGTTTGGGGGGGTCAGCGGGACCCCAGGGATGGGGTGGGGGGGTCAGTGGGGACCTCCGGGACCCCAGGGAATGGTTTGGGGGGGTCAGTGGGACCCCAGGACCCCAGAGGATGGGGTGGGGGTGACAGTGGGGACCCCCAGGACCCCATGGGATGGTTTGGGGGGGTCAGTGGGACCCCAGGGGATGGGGTGGGGGGGTCAGTGGGGACCCCATGGGATGGGGTGGGGGGGTCAGTGGGACCCCAGCACCCCAAGGATGGTTTGGGGGGGTCAGTGGGACCCCAGGGATGGGGTGGGGGGGTCAGTGGGGACCCCCGGGACCCCAGGGGATGGTTTGGGGGGGTCAGTGGGACCCCAGGGATGGGGTGGGGGGGTCAGTGGGGACCCCCGGGACCCCAGGGGATGGTTTGGGGGGGGGTCAGTGGGACTCCAGGACCCCAGAGGATGGGGTGGGGGTGACAGTGGGGACCCCCAGGACCCCAGGGGATGGTTTGGGGGGGGTCAGTGGGACCCCAGGGGATGGGGTGGGGGGGTCAGTGGGGACCCCAGGGGATGGTTTGGGGGGGTCAGTGGGACCCCAGGGGATGGGGTGGGGGGGTCAGTGGGACCCCAGGACCCCAGAGGATGGGGTGGGGGTGTCAGTGGGACCCCAGGGGATGGTTTGGGGGGGTCAGTGGGACTCCAGGGGATGGGGTGGGGGGGTCAGTGGGGACCCCATGGGATGGTTTGGGGGGGTCAGTGGGACCCCATGGGATGGGGTGGGGGGGTCAGTGGGGACCCCCAGGACCCCAGGGGATGGTTTGGGGGGGTCAGTGGGACCCCAGAGGATGGGGTGGGGGGGTCAGTGGGACCCCATGGGATGGTTTGGGGGGGTCAGTGGGACCCCAGGGGATGGTTTGGGGGGGGGTCAGTGGGACCCCAGGACCCCATGGGATGATTTGGGGGGGTCAGTGGGACCCCAGGGGATGGGGTGGGGGGGTCAGTGGGGACCCCAGGGGATGGTTTGGGGGGGGTCAGTGGGACCCCAGGGGATGGGGTGGGGGGGTCAGTGGGGACCCCAGGGGATGGTTTGGGGGGGTCAGTGGGACTCCAGGGGATGGGGTGGGGGGGTCAGTGGGGACCCCATGGGATGGTTTGGGGGGGTCAGTGGGACCCCAGGACCCCATGGGATGGGGTGGGGGGGTCAGTGGGGACCCCCAGGACCCCAGGGGATGGTTTGGGGGGGTCAGTGGGACCCCAGAGGATGGGGTGGGGGGGGTCAGTGGGACCCCATGGGATGGTTTGGGGGGGTCAGTGGGACCCCAGGGGATGGTTTGGGGGGGGGTCAGTGGGACCCCAGGACCCCATGGGATGATTTGGGGGGGTCAGTGGGACCCCAGGGGATGCGGTGGGGGGGTCAGTGGGGACCCCAGGGGATGGTTTGGGGGGGTCAGTGGGACCCCAGGACCCCATGGGATGGGGTGGGGGTGACAGTGGGGACCCCCAGGACCCCATGGGATGGTTTGGGGGGGTCAGTGGGACCCCAGGACCCCAGAGGATGGGGTGGGGGGGTCAGTGGGGACCCCCAGGACCCCAGGGGATGGTTTGGGGGGGTCAGTGGGGACCCCATGGGATGGGGTGGGGGGGGGGCAGTGGGACCCCAGCACCCCAGGGGATGGTTTGGGGGGGTCACTGGGACCCCAGGGATGGGGTGGGGGGGTCAATGGGGACCCCCAGGACCCCAGGGGATGGTTTGGGGGGGGGTCAGTGGGACCCCAGGAGGGGTGGTGACAGTGGGACCCCCACCCAAGAGTCCAGGGGATGGGGGGGGGGACAGTGGGACCCCCAGGACCTCATGGGATGGGGGGGAGGGCTCAGTGGGACCCCATATCTGGGGGTGCGGGGTGGGTGCCCCCCACATTTGGGGGGTGCCAAGTGGGTTCCCTGAATCTGGGGGGTGCTGGGTGGGTGCCCCATATTTGGGGGGGTGTTGAGTGGGTGCCCCACGCTGGGGGGTGCTGGGGGGGGTTCCCCATATTTGGGGGGGTGCCGGGTGGGTGCCCATTTTGGGGGTGCTGGGGGGGTTGCCCATATCTGGGTGGTGCCAGGTGGGTGCCTCAGGCTGGGGGGTGCCAAGTGGGTGCCCCCCCCCCATTTTGGGGGTGCTGAGTGGGTTCTCCATATCTGGGTGGGTGTTGAGTGGGTGCCCCATGCTGGGGGGTGCCAAGTGGGTGCCCCCCCCATTTTGGGGGTGCTGGGTGGGTTCCCCATATCTGGGTGGTGTTGAGTGGGTGCCCCACGCTGGGGGGTGCTGGGGGGGTTCCCCATATTTGGGGGGTGCCGGGTGGGTGCCCATTTTGGGGGTGCTGAGCGGGTTGCCCATATCTGGGGGTGCCGGGTGGGTGCCTCAGGCTGGGGGGTTGCCGAGTGGGTGCCCCCCCCCCATTTTGGGGGTGCTGAGTGGGTTCTCCATATCTGGGTGGTGTTGAGTGGGTGCCCCATGCTGGGGGGTGCCAAGTGGGTGCCCCCCCATTTTGGGGGTGCTGGGTGGGTTCCCCATATCTGGGTGGTGTTGAGTGGGTGCCCCACGCTGGGGGGTGCTGGGGGGGTTCCCCAATATTTGGGGGGTGCCGGGTGGGTGCCCATTTTGGGGGTGCTGAGCGGGTTGCCCATATCTGGGGGTGCCGGGTGGGTGCCTCAGGCTGGGGGGTGCCGAGTGGGTGCCCCCCCCCATTTTTGGGGTGCTGAGGGGGTGCCCCCGCAGGCCAGCAACTTCGCGCTCTACGGGGAGCGGCTGGGGCTGCTGGGGGGCGCGGCGGGGGGCGGGCAGCAGTTCCTGGGGGCCCTGGAGGCCATGCTGCGGACCACCCCCCCCCCTGCTCTTCCTGCCGCCCCCCCCTCCTGCGCCGCCTGCACCCCCTGCTCTGGAGGGAGCACCTCAGCGCCTGGGACACCATCTTCCAGCACGGTGGGTGCGGGGGGGAGAGGGGGGACCCCCACCACACCCCACCCCCAAGGGGCACCCAACCCCAGGGACCCCCAAACCCCAGGGACCCCAAAGCCCAGGGACACCCCCCCCCCCAGGGGCACCCAACCCCAGGGACCCCAAACCCCAGGGACACCCCCCCCCCCAGGGGCACCCAACCCCAGGGACCCCAAACCCCAGGGTCACCCAAAGCCCGGGGGCACCAAAGCCTGGGGGCACCCAACCCCAGGGACCCCAAACCGAGGGACCCCAAAGTCCAGGGACCCCCCCCCCCCCCAGGGGCACCCAACCCCAGGAGCACCCATCCCCAGGGACCCCCAAACCCCAGGGGCACCCAACCCCAGGAACCCCAAACCCCAGGGACCCCCAAACCCCAGGGGACAACCCCCCCCCAAGGGGCACCCAACCCCAGGGACCCCAACCCCCAGGGACCCCCAAAGCCCAGGGCACCCAACCCCAGGGACCCCAAACCCCAGGGACCACCCAAAGCCCAGGGACCCCCACCCCCAGGGGCACCCAACCCCAGGGACCCCCCAAACCCAGGGGCACCCAAAGCCCGGGGGCACCCAAACCCCAGGGACCCCCTCCCCAGGGGCACAGCCCCAGGGACCCCAAACCCCAGGGACCCCCCATCCTAAGGGACCCCCTCAGGGTGGGGGTCGGGGGGTCGGGGTCCCCCCCCAGCACCCTTAGGGTGGGGGTCGGGGTCCCCCCCAGAACCCCTGCGGGCAGGGTGGGGGTCGGGGTGGGGGTCGGAGGTCGGGGTGCCCCCCAGCACCCTGAGATGGGGGTCGGGGTGGGGGTCGGGGGTCGGGGTCCCCCCCAGCACCCCTGCGGGCAGGGTGGAGGTGGGGGTCGGGGGTCCGGGTGCCGCCCAGCACCCTTAGGGTGGGGGTCGGGTTCCCCCCCAGCACCCTTAGGGTGGGGGTCGGGGTCTCCCCCAGAACCCTGAGATGGGGGTTGGGGTCCCCCTCAGCACCCTTAGGGTGGGGGTCAGGGTGGGGGTCGGGGGTCCGGGTGCCCCCCAGCACCCTTTAGGGTGGGGGTCGGGGTGGGGGTCGGAGGTCGGGGTGCCCCCCAGCACCCTGAGATGGGGGTCGGGGTGGGGGTCGGGGGTCGGGGTCCCCCCCAGCACCCTTTAGGGTGGGGGTCAGGGTGGGGGTCGGGGGTCGGGGTCCCCCCCAGCACCCTTTAGGGTGGGGGTCAGGGTGGGGGTCGGGGGTCCGGGTCCCCCCCAGCACCCCCTTTAGGGTGGGGGTCGGGGCGGGGGTCGGAGGTCGGGGTGCCCCCCAGCACCCTGAGATGGGGGTCGGGGTGGGGGTCGGGGGTCGGGGTGCCCCCCAGCACCCTTAGGGTGGGGGTCAGGGTGGGGGTCGGGGGTCGGGGTGCCCCCCAGCACCCTGAGATGGGGGTCGGGGCGGGGGTCGGAGGTCGGGGGTGCCCCCCAGCACCCTTAGGGTGGGGGTCAGGGTGGGGGTCGGGGGTCCGGGTGCCCCCCAGCACCCTTTAGGGTGGGGGGTCGGGGTGGGGGGTCGGAGGTCGGGGTGCCCCCCAGCACCCTTAGGGTGGGGGTCAGGGTGGGGGTCGGGGGTCCGGGTGCCCCCCAGCACCCTTTAGGGTGGGGGTCGGGGTGGGGGTCGGAGGTCGGGGTGCCCCCCAGCACCCTGAGATGGGGGTCGGGGTGGGGGTCGGGGGTCGGGGTCCCCCCCAGCACCCTTTAGGGTGGGGGTCAGGGTGGGGGTCGGGGGTCGGGGTGCCCCCCAGCACCCTTTAGGGTGGGGGTCAGGGTGGGGGTCGGGGGTCGGGGTGCCCCCCAGCACCCTGAGATGGGGGTCGGGGTGGGGGTCGGGGGTCGGGGTCCCCCTCAGCACCCTTAGGGTGGGGGTCAGGGTGGGGGTCGGGGGTCCGGGTGCCCCCCAGCACCCTTAGGGTGGGGGGTCGGGGCGGGGGTCGGAGGTCGGGGTGCCCCCCAGCACCCTTAGGGTGGGGGTCGGGGCGGGGGTCGGAGGTCGGGGGTCCCCCCCAGCACCCTGAGATGGGGGTCGGGGGTGGGGGTCGGGGGTCGGGGGTCCCCCCCAGCACCCTTAGGGTGGGGGTCAGGGTGGGGATCGGGGGTCGGGGTCCCCCCCAGCACCCTTTAGGGTGGGGGTCAGGGTGGGGGTCGGGGGTCGGGGTGCCCCCCAGCACCCTTAGGGTGGGGGTCAGGGTGGGGGTCGGGGGTCGGGGTCCCCCCCAGCACCCTTTAGGGTGGGGGTCGGGGCGGGGGTCGGAGGTCGGGGTGCCCCCCAGCACCCTGAGATGGGGGTCGGGGTGGGGGTCGGGGGTCGGGGTCCCCCCCAGCACCCTTTAGGGTGGGGGTCAGGGTGGGGGTCGGGGGTCGGGGTCCCCCCCAGCACCCTTTAGGGTGGGGGTCAGGGTGGGGGGTCGGGGGTCGGGGTCCCCCCCAGCACCCTTAGGGTGGGGGTCAGGGTGGGGGTCGGGGGTCGGGGTCCCCCCCAGCACCCTGCGGGCAGGGTGGAGGTGGGGGTCGGGGGTCCGGGTGCCCCCCAGCACCCTTTAGGGTGGGGGTCAGGGTGGGGGTCGGGGGTCGGGGGTCCCCCCCAGCACCCTTTAGGGTGGGGGTCAGGGTGGGGGGTCGGGGGTCGGGGTCCCCCCCAGCACCCTTTAGGGTGGGGGTCGGGGCGGGGGTCGGAGGTCGGGGTGCCCCCCAGCACCCTTAGGGTGGGGGTCAGGGTGGGGGTCGGGGGTCGGGGTGCCCCCCAGCACCCTGAGATGGGGGTCGGGGCGGGGGTCGGAGGTCGGGGTGCCCCCCAGCACCCTTAGGGTGGGGGTCGGGGCGGGGGTCGGGGGTCCGGGTGCCCCCCAGCACCCTTTAGGGTGGGGGGTCAGGGTGGGGGTCGGGGGTCCGGGTGCCCCCCAGCACCCTTTAGGGTGGGGGTCAGGGTGGGGGTCGGGGGTCCGGGTGCCCCCCAGCACCCTTTAGGGTGGGGGTCAGGGTGGGGGTCGGGGGTCGGGGTCCCCCCCAGCACCCTTTAGGGTGGGGGTCAGGGTGGGGGTCGGGGGTCGGGGGTGCCCCCCAGCACCCTTAGGGTGGGGGTCAGGGTGGGGGTCGGGGGTCGGGGTCCCCCCCAGCACCCTTTAGGGTGGGGGTCGGGGCGGGGGTCGGAGGTCGGGGTGCCCCCCAGCACCCTGAGATGGGGGTCGGGGTGGGGGTCGGGGGTCGGGGTCCCCCCCAGCACCCTTTAGGGTGGGGGTCAGGGTGGGGGTCGGGGGTCGGGGTCCCCCCCAGCACCCTTTAGGGTGGGGGTCAGGGTGGGGGTCGGGGGTCGGGGTCCCCCCCAGCACCCTTAGGGTGGGGGTCAGGGTGGGGGTCGGGGGTCGGGGTCCCCCCCAGCACCCTGCGGGCAGGGTGGAGGTGGGGGGTCGGGGGTCCGGGTGCCCCCCAGCACCCTTTAGGGTGGGGGTCAGGGTGGGGGGGTCGGGGGTCGGGGTCCCCCCCAGCACCCTTTAGGGTGGGGGTCAGGGTGGGGGTCGGGGGTCGGGGTCCCCCCCAGCACCCTTTAGGGTGGGGGTCGGGGCGGGGGTCGGAGGTCGGGGTGCCCCCCAGCACCCTTAGGGTGGGGGTCAGGGTGGGGGTCGGGGGTCGGGGTGCCCCCCAGCACCCTGAGATGGGGGTCGGGGCGGGGGTCGGAGGTCGGGGTGCCCCCCAGCACCCTTAGGGTGGGGGTCGGGGCGGGGGTCGGGGGTCCGGGTGCCCCCCAGCACCCTTTAGGGTGGGGGTCAGGGTGGGGGTCGGGGGTCCGGGTGCCCCCCAGCACCCTTTAGGGTGGGGGTCAGGGTGGGGGTCGGGGGTCCGGGTGCCCCCCAGCACCCTTTAGGGTGGGGG
>NW_027461339.1:0-46845 GCF_030463565.1 Pelecanus crispus
AGGCCACCCCCCAAAACTATAGGCAGCCCTGTGCCCCCACTGCCGCCGCTTCACGGCACCACAGAGACTGGGGCTGCGGTCTCACCTGTGCTACCTATGCCCCGACGTACGAGGCACGCTCGGCGGCGTTTTTTGCCCGAACCCGGCACGGGGCTTGCGAACGTCCGGGGATTTCTCCCACACCAAAGAGGCCACCCCCAAAGCTGTGGCCAGCCCTGTACACCCACTGCCGCCGCTTCCACGGCACCACAGAGACTGGGGCTGCGGTCGCACCTGTGCTGCCTATTCCCCGACGTACGAGGCACGCTCGGCGGCGTTTATTGCCCGAACCCGGCACGGGGCTTGCGAACGTCCGGGGATTTCTCCCACACCAAAGAGCCCAGCCCCCAAAGCTGTGGCCAGCCCTGTGCCCCCACTGCCGCTGCTTCCACGGCACCACAGAGACTGGGGCTGCGGTCTCACCTGTGCTACCTATACCCCGACGTACGAGGCACGCTCGGCGGCGTTTTTTGCCCGACCCGGCACGGGGCTTGCGAACGTCCGGGGTTTCTCCCACGCCAAGGATCCCAGCCCCCAAAACTATAGCCAGCCCTCGGCCCCCACTGCCGCCGCTTCCACGGCACCACAGAGACTGGGGCTGCGGTCTCACCTGTGCTACCTATGCCCCGACGTACGAGGCACGCTCGGCGGCGTTTTTTGCCCGAACCCGGCACGGGGCTTGCGAACGTCCGGGGATTTCTCCCACGCCAAAGAGGCCACCCCCCAAAACTATAGCCAGCCCTCGGCCCACACTGCCGCCGCTTCCACGGCACCACAGAGCCTGGGGCTGCGGTCTCACCTGTGCTACCTATGCCCCGACGTATGAGGCACGCTCGGCGGCGTTTTTTGCCCGAACCCGGCACGGGGCTTGCGAACGTCCGGGGATTTCTCCCACACCAAAGATCCCACCCCCCAAAACTATAGGCAGCCCTGTGCCCCCACTGCCGCCGCTTCCACGGCACCACAGAGACTGGGGCTGCGGTCTCACCTGTGCTAACTATGCCCCGACGTATGAGGCACGCTCGGCGGCGTTTTTTGCCCGAACCCGGCACGGGGCTTGCGAACGTCCGGGGATTTCTCCCACGCCAAAGAGGCCACCCCGCAAAACTATAGCCAGCCCTCGGCCCCCACTGCCGCCGCTTCCACGGCACCACAGAGACTGGGGCTGCGGTCGCACCTGTGCTGCCTATGCCCCGACGTATGAGGCACGCTCGACGGCGTTTTTTGCCCGAACCCGGCTCGGGGCTTGCGAACGTCCGGGGATTTCTCCCACGCCAAAGATCCCACCCCCCAAAACTATAGCCAGCCCTCGGCCCCCACTGCCGCCGCTTCCACGGCACCACAGAGACTGGGGCTGCGGTCTCACCTGTGCTACCTATGCCCCGACGTATGAGGCACGCTCGGCGGCGTTTTTTGCCCGAACCCGGCTCGGGGCTTGCGAACGTCCGGGGATTTCTCCCACGCCAAAGAGGCCACCCCCCAAAACTATAGCCAGCCCTGTGCCCCCACTGCCGCCGCTTCCACGGCACCACAGAGACTGGGGCTGCGGTCTCACCTGTGCTACCTATGCCCCGACGTACGAGGCACGCTCGGCGGCGTTTTTTGCCCGAACCCGGCACGGGGCTTGCGAACGTCCGGGGATTTCTCCCACGCCAAAGAGGCCACCCCCCAAAACTATAGCCAGCCCTGTGCCCCCACTGCCGCCGCTTCCACGGCACCACAGAGACTGGGGCTGCGGTCTCACCTGTGCTGCCTATGCCCCGACGTATGAGGCACGCTCGGCGGCGTTTTTTGCCCGAACCCGGCACGGGGCTTGCGAACGTCCGGGGATTTCTCCCACGCCAAAGAGGCCACCCCCCAAAACTATAGCCAGCCGTCGGCCCCCACTGCCGCCGCTTCCACGGCACCACAGAGACTGGGGCTGCGGTCGCACCTGTGCTACCTATGCCCCGACGTATGAGGCACGCTCGGCGGCGTTTTTTGCCCGAACCCGGCACGGGGCTTGCGAAGGTCCGGGGATTTCTCCCACGCCAAAGAGGCCACCCCCCAAAACTATAGCCAGCCCTCGGCCCCCACTGCCGCCGCTTCCACGGCACCACAGAGACTGGGGCTGCGGTCTCACCTGTGCTACCTATGCCCCGACGTACGAGGCACGCTCGGCGGCGTTTTTTGCCCGAACCCGGCACGGGGCTTGCGAACGTCCGGGGATTTCTCCCACGCCAAAGAGGCCACCCCCCAAAACTATAGCCAGCCCTCGGCCCCCACTGCCGCCGCTTCCACGGCACCACAGAGACTGGGGCTGCGGTCTCACCTGTGCTACCTATGCCCCGACGTACGAGGCACGCTCGGCGTCGTTTTTTGCCCGAACCCGGCTCGGGGCTTGCGAACGTCCGGGGATTTCTCCCACGCCAAGGAGGCCACCCCCCAAAACTATAGGCAGCCCTGTGCCCCCACTGCCGCCGCTTCCACGGCACCACAGAGCCTGAGGCTGCGGTCTCACCTGTGCTACCTATGCCCCGACGTACGAGGCACGCTCGGCGGCGTTTTTTGCCCGAACCCGGCACGGGGCTTGCGAAGGTCCGGGATTTCTCCCACGCCAAAGAGGCCACCCCCCAAAGCTGTGGCCAGCCCTGTGCACCCACTGCCGCCGCTTCCACGGCACCACAGAGACTGGGGCTGCGGTCTCACCTGTGCTGCCTATGCCCCGACGTACGAGGCACGCTCGGCGGCGTTTATTGCCCGAACCCGGCACGGGGCTTGCGAACGTCCGGGGATTTCTCCCACACCAAAGAGCCCAGCCCCCAAAGCTGTGGCCAGCCCTGTGCACCCACTGCCGCTGCTTCCATGGCACCACATAGACTGGGGCTGCGGTCTCACCTGTGCTACCTATGCCCCGACGTACGAGGCACGCTCGGCGGCGTTTTTTGCCCGAACCCGGCACGGGGCTTGCGAACGTCCGGGATTTCTCCCACGCCAAAGAGGCCACCCCCCAAAACTATAGCCAGCCCTCGGCCCCCACTGCCGCCGCTCCCACGGCACCACAGAGACTGGGGCTGCGGTCTCACCTGTGCTACCTATGCCCCGACGTACGAGGCACGCTCGGCGGCGTTTTTTGCCCGAACCGGGCACAGGGCTTGCGAACGTCCGGGGATTTCTCCCACGCCAAAGAGGCCACCCCCCAAAGCTGTGGCCAGCCCTGTGCACCCACTGCCGCCGCTTCCACGGCACCACAGAGGCTGGGGCTGCGGTCTCACCTGTGCTGCCTATGCCCCGACGTACGAGGCACGCTCGGCGGCGTTTTTTGCCCGAACCCGGCACGGGGCTTGCGAACGTTCGGGGATTTCTCCCACGCCAAAGAGGCCACCCCCAAAACTATAGCCAGCCCTCGGCCCCCACTGCCGCCGCTTCCACGGCACCACAGAGACTGGGGCTGCGGTCTCACCTGTGCTACCTATGCCCCAACGTACGAGGCACGCTCGGCGGCGTTTTTTGCCCGAACCCGGCACGGGGCTTGCGAACGTCCGGGGATTTCTCCCACGCCAAAGAGGCCACCCCCCAAAACTATAGCCAGCCCTGTGCCCCAACTGCCGCCGCTTCCACGGCACCACAGAGCCTGGGGCTGCGGTCGCACCTGTGCTGCCTATGCCCCGACGTACGAGGCACGCTCGGCGGCGTTTTTTGCCCGAACCCGGCACGGGGCTTGCGAACGTCCGGGGATTTCTCCCACACCAAAGAGCCCAGCCCCCAAAACTATAGCCAGCCCTCGGCCCCAACTGCCGCCGCTTCCACGGCACCACAGAGACTGGGGCTGCGGTCTCACCTGTGCTACCTATGCCCCGACGTATGAGGCACGCTCGGCGGCGTTTTTTGCCCGAACCCGGCACGGGGCTTGCGAACATCCGGGGATTTCTCCCACACCAAAGAGCCCAGCCCCCAAAACTATAGGCAGCCCTGTGCCCCCACTGCCGCCGCTTCCACGGCACCACAGAGGCTGGGGCTGCGGTCGCACCTGTGCTGCCTATGCCCCGACGTACGAGGCACGCTCGGCGGCGTTTTTTGCCCGAACCCGGCACGGGGCTTGCGAACGTCCGGGGATTTCTCCCACACCAAAGAGGCCACCCCCCAAAGCTGTGGCCAGCCCTCGGCCCACACTGCCGCCGCTTCCATGGCACCACAGAGACTGGGGCTGCGGTCTCACCTGTGCTACCTATGCCCCGACGTATGAGGCACACTCGGCGGCGTTTTTTGCCCGAACCCGGCACGGGGCTTGCGAACGTCCGGGGATTTCTCCCACACCAAAGAGGCCACCCCCCAAAACTATAGCCAGCCCTGTGCACCCACTGCCGCCGCTTCCACGGCACCACAGAGACTGGGGCTGCGGTCGCACCTGTGCTACCTATGCCCCGACGTATGAGGCACGCTCGGCGGCGTTTTTTGCCCGAACCCGGCACGGGGCTTGCGAACGTCCGGGGATTTCTCCCACGCCAAAGATCCCAGCCCCCAAAACTATAGCCAGCCCTCGGCCCCCACTGCCGCCGCTTCCACGGCACCACAGAGGCTGGGGCTGCGGTCTCACCTGTGCTACCTATGCCCCGACGTATGAGGCACGCTCGGCGGCGTTTTTTGCCCGAACCCGGCACGGGGCTTGCGAACGTCCGGGGATTTCTCCCACGCCAAAGAGGCCACCCCCCAAAACTATAGCCAGCCCTGTGCACCCACTGCCGCCGCTTCCACGGCACCACAGAGACTGAGGCTGCGGTCTCACCTGTGTTACCTATGCCCTGACGTATGAGGCACGCTCAGCGGCGTTTTTTGCCCGAACCCAGCACGGGGCTTGCGAACGTCCGGGGATTTCTCCCACGCCAATGAAGCCACCCCCCAAAGCTGTGGCCAGCCCTGTGCACCCACTGCCGCCGCTTCCATGGCACCACAGAGACTGGGGCTGCGGTCGCACCTGTGCTACCTATGCCCCGACGTACGAGGCACGCTCGGCGGCGTTTTTTGCCCGAACCCGGCACGGGGCTTGCGAACGTCCGGGGATTTCTCCCACACCAAAGAGGCCACCCCCGAAGCTGTGGCCAGCCCTGTGCACCCACTGCCGCCGCTTCCACGGCACCACAGAGACTGGGGCTGCGGTCGCACCTGTGCTGCCTATGCCCCGACGTACGAGGCACGCTCGGCGACGTTTTTTGCCCAAACCCGGCATGGGGCTTGCGAACGTCCGGGGATTTCTCCCACACCAAAGAGGCCACCCCCCAAAGCTGTGGCCAGCCCTGTGCACCCACTGCCGCTTCTTCCACGGCACCACAGAGACTGGGGCTGCGGTCTCACCTGTGCTACCTATGCCCCGACGTACGAGGCACGCTCGGCGGCGTTTTTTGCCCGAACCCGGCTCGGGGCTTGCGAACGTCCGGGGATTTCTCCCACGCCAAAGAGGCCACCCCCCAAAACTATAGCCAGCCCTCGGCCCCCACTGCCGCCGCTTCCACGGCACCACAGAGACTGGGGCTGCGGTCTCACCTGTGCTACCTATGCCCCGACGTACGAGGCACGCTCGGCGGCGTTTTTTGCCCGAACCCGGCACGGGGCTTGCGAACGTCCGGGGTTTCTCCCACGCCAAGGATCCCAGCCCCCAAAAGTATAGCCAGCCCTCGGCCCCCACTGCCGCCGCTTCCACGGCACCACAGAGACTGGGGCTGCGGTCTCACCTGTGCTACCTATGCCCCAACGTACGAGGCACGCTCGGCGGCGTTTTTTGCCCGAACCCGGCACGGGGCTTGCGAACGTCCGGGGATTTCTCCCACGCCAAAGAGGCCACCCCCCAAAACTATAGCCAGCCCTGTGCCCCAACTGCCGCCGCTTCCACGGCACCACAGAGCCTGGGGCTGCGGTCGCACCTGTGCTGCCTATGCCCCGACGTACGAGGCACGCTCGGCGGCGTTTTTTGCCCGAACCCGGCACGGGGCTTGCGAACGTCCGGGGATTTCTCCCACACCAAAGAGCCCAGCCCCCAAAACTATAGCCAGCCCTCGGCCCCAACTGCCGCCGCTTCCACGGCACCACAGAGACTGGGGCTGCGGTCTCACCTGTGCTACCTATGCCCCGACGTATGAGGCACGCTCGGCGGCGTTTTTTGCCCGAACCCGTCACGGGGCTTGCGAACATCCGGGGATTTCTCCCACACCAAAGAGCCCAGCCCCCAAAACTATAGGCAGCCCTGTGCCCCCACTGCCGCCGCTTCCACGGCACCACAGAGGCTGGGGCTGCGGTCGCACCTGTGCTGCCTATGCCCCGACGTACGAGGAACGCTCGGCGGCGTTTTTTGCCTGAACCCGGCACGGGGCTTGCGAACGTCCGGGGATTTCTCCCACACCAAAGAGCCCAGCCCCCAAAGCTGTGGCCAGCCCTGTGCACCCACTGCCGCCGCTTCCACGGCACCACAGAGACTGGGGCTGCGGTCTCACCTGTGTTACCTATGCCCTGACGTATGAGGCACGCTCAGCGGCGTTTTTTGCCCGAACCCAGCACGGGGCTTGCGAACGTCCGGGGATTTCTCCCACGCCAATGAAGCCACCCCCCAAAGCTGTGGCCAGCCCTGTGCACCCACTGCCGCCGCTTCCATGGCACCACAGAGACTGGGGCTGCGGTCGCACCTGTGCTACCTATGCCCCGACGTACGAGGCACGCTCGGCGGCGTTTTTTGCCCGAACCCGGCACGGGGCTTGCGAACGTCCGGGGATTTCTCCCACACCAAAGAGGCCACCCCCGAAGCTGTGGCCAGCCCTGTGCACCCACTGCCGCCGCTTCCACGGCACCACAGAGACTGGGGCTGCGGTCGCACCTGTGCTGCCTATGCCCCGACGTACGAGGCACGCTCGGCGACGTTTTTTGCCCAAACCCGGCATGGGGCTTGCGAACGTCCGGGGATTTCTCCCACACCAAAGAGGCCACCCCCCAAAGCTGTGGCCAGCCCTGTGCACCCACTGCCGCTTCTTCCACGGCACCACAGAGACTGGGGCTGCGGTCTCACCTGTGCTACCTATGCCCCGACGTACGAGGCACGCTCGGCGGCGTTTTTTGCCCGAACCCGGCTCGGGGCTTGCGAACGTCCGGGGATTTCTCCCACGCCAAAGAGGCCACCCCCCAAAACTATAGCCAGCCCTCGGCCCCCACTGCCGCCGCTTCCACGGCACCACAGAGACTGGGGCTGCGGTCTCACCTGTGCTACCTATGCCCCGACGTACGAGGCACGCTCGGCGGCGTTTTTTGCCCGAACCCGGCACGGGGCTTGCGAACGTCCGGGGTTTCTCCCACGCCAAGGATCCCAGCCCCCAAAAGTATAGCCAGCCCTCGGCCCCCACTGCCGCCGCTTCCACGGCACCACAGAGACTGGGGCTGCGGTCTCACCTGTGCTACCTATGCCCCAACGTACGAGGCACGCTCGGCGGCGTTTTTTGCCCGAACCCGGCACGGGGCTTGCGAACGTCCGGGGATTTCTCCCACGCCAAAGAGGCCACCCCCCAAAACTATAGCCAGCCCTGTGCCCCAACTGCCGCCGCTTCCACGGCACCACAGAGCCTGGGGCTGCGGTCGCACCTGTGCTGCCTATGCCCCGACGTACGAGGCACGCTCGGCGGCGTTTTTTGCCCGAACCCGGCACGGGGCTTGCGAACGTCCGGGGATTTCTCCCACACCAAAGAGCCCAGCCCCCAAAACTATAGCCAGCCCTCGGCCCCAACTGCCGCCGCTTCCACGGCACCACAGAGACTGGGGCTGCGGTCTCACCTGTGCTACCTATGCCCCGACGTATGAGGCACGCTCGGCGGCGTTTTTTGCCCGAACCCGGCACGGGGCTTGCGAACATCCGGGGATTTCTCCCACACCAAAGAGCCCAGCCCCCAAAACTATAGGCAGCCCTGTGCCCCCACTGCCGCCGCTTCCACGGCACCACAGAGGCTGGGGCTGCGGTCGCACCTGTGCTGCCTATGCCCCGACGTACGAGGAACGCTCGGCGGCGTTTTTTGCCCGAACCCGGCACGGGGCTTGCGAACGTCCGGGGTTTCTCCCACGCCAAGGATCCCAGCCCCCAAAACTATAGCCAGCCCTCGGCCCCCACTGCCGCCGCTTCCACGGCACCACAGAGACTGGGGCTGCGGTCTCACCTGTGCTACCTATGCCCCAACGTACGAGGCACGCTCGGCGGCGTTTTTTGCCCGAACCCGGCACGGGGCTTGCGAACGTCCGGGGATTTCTCCCACGCCAAAGAGGCCACCCCCCAAAACTATAGCCAGCCCTGTGCCCCAACTGCCGCCGCTTCCACGGCACCACAGAGCCTGGGGCTGCGGTCGCACCTGTGCTGCCTATGCCCCGACGTACGAGGCACGCTCGGCGGCGTTTTTTGCCCGAACCCGGCACGGGGCTTGCGAACGTCCGGGGATTTCTCCCACACCAAAGAGCCCAGCCCCCAAAACTATAGCCAGCCCTCGGCCCCAACTGCCGCCGCTTCCACGGCACCACAGAGACTGGGGCTGCGGTCTCACCTGTGCTACCTATGCCCCGACGTATGAGGCACGCTCGGCGGCGTTTTTTGCCCGAACCCGGCTCGGGGCTTGCGAACATCCGGGGATTTCTCCCACACCAAAGAGCCCAGCCCCCAAAACTATAGGCAGCCCTGTGCACCCACTGCCGCCGCTTCCACGGCACCACAGAGGCTGGGGCTGCGGTCGCACCTGTGCTGCCTATGCCCCGACGTACGAGGAACGCTCGGCGGCGTTTTTTGCCTGAACCCGGCACGGGGCTTGCGAACGTCCGGGGATTTCTCCCACACCAAAGAGCCCAGCCCCCAAAGCTGTGGCCAGCCCTGTGCACCCACTGCCGCCGCTTCCACGGCACCACAGAGACTGGGGCTGCGGTCTCACCTGTGCTACCTATGCCCCGACGTACGAGGCACGCTCGGTGGCGTTTTTTGCCCGAACCCGGCACGGGGCTTGCGAACGTCCGGGGATTTCTCCCACGCCAAAGAGGCCACCCCCCAAAACTATAGCCAGCCCTCGGCCCCCACTGCCGCCGCTTCCACGGCACCACAGAGACTGGGGCTGCGGTCTCACCTGTGCTGCCTATGCCCCGACGTACGAGGCACGCTCGGCGGCTTTTTTTGCCCGAACCCGGCACGGGGCTTGCGAACGTCCGGGGATTTCTCCCACGCCAAAGAGGCCACCCCCCAAAACTATAGGCAGCCCTGTGCCCCCACTGCCGCCGCTTCCACGGCACCACAGAGACTGGGGCTGCGGTCTCACCTGTGCTACCTATGCCCCGACGTACGAGGCACGCTCGGCGGCGTTTTTTGCCCGAACCCGGCACGGGGCTTGCGAACGTCCGGGGATTTCTCCCACACCAAAGAGGCCACCCCCCAAAGCTGTGGCCAGCCCTGTACACCCACTGCCGCCGCTTCCACGGCACCACAGAGACTGGGGCTGCGGTCGCACCTGTGCTGCCTATTCCCCGACGTACGAGGCACGCTCGGCGGCGTTTATTGCCCGAACCCGGCACGGGGCTTGCGAACGTCCGGGGATTTCTCCCACACCAAAGAGCCCAGCCCCCAAAGCTGTGGCCAGCCCTGTGCACCCACTGCCGCTGCTTCCACGGCACCACAGAGACTGGGGCTGCGGTCTCACCTGTGCTACCTATACCCCGACGTACGAGGCACGCTCGGCGGCGTTTTTTGCCCGAACCCGGCACGGGGCTTGCGAACGTCCGGGGATTTCTCCCACGCCAAAGAGGCCACCCCCCAAAACTATAGCCAGCCCTCGGCCCCCACTGCCGCCGCTCCCACGGCACCACAGAGACTGGGGCTGCGGTCTCACCTGTGCTACCTATGCCCCGACGTACGAGGCACGCTCGGCGGCGTTTTTTGCCCGAACCGGGCACAGGGCTTGCGAACGTCCGGGGATTTCTCCCACGCCAAAGAGGCCACCCCCCAAAGCTGTGGCCAGCCCTGTGCACCCACTGCCGCCGCTTCCACGGCACCACAGAGGCTGGGGCTGCGGTCTCACCTGTGCTGCCTATGCCCCGACGTACGAGGCACGCTCGGCGGCGTTTTTTGCCCGAACCCGGCACGGGGCTTGCGAACGTTCGGGGATTTCTCCCACGCCAAAGAGGCCACCCCCCAAAACTATAGCCAGCCCTCGGCCCCCACTGCCGCCGCTTCCACGGCACCACAGAGACTGGGGCTGCGGTCTCACCTGTGCTACCTATGCCCCAACGTACGAGGCACGCTCGGCGGCGTTTTTTGCCCGAACCCGGCACGGGGCTTGCGAACGTCCGGGGATTTCTCCCACGCCAAAGAGCCCAGCCCCCAAAACTATAGCCAGCCCTTGGCCCCCACTGCCGCCGCTTCCACGGCACCACAGAGACTGGGGCTGCGGTCTCACCTGTGCTGCCTATGCCCCGACGTACAAGGCACGCTCAGCGGCGTTTTTTTGCCCGAACCCGGCACGGGGCTTGCGAACGTCCGGGGATTTCTCCCACACCAAAGAGCCCAGCCCCCAAAGCTGTGGCCAGCCCTGTGCACCCACTGCCGCCGCTTCCACGGCACCACAGAGACTGGGGCTGCGGTCGCACCTGTGCTGCCTATGCCCCGACGTACGAGGCAAGCTCGGCAGCGTTTTTTGCCCGAACCCGGCACGGGGCTTGCGAACGTCCGGGGGATTTCTCCCACACCAAAGAGCCCAGCCCCCAAAGCTGTGGCCAGCCCTGTGCACCCACTGCCGCGGCTTCCACGGCACCACAGAGACTGGGGCTGCGGTCTCACCTGTGCTGCCTATGCCCCGACGTACGAGGCACGCTCGGCGGCGTTTTTTGCCCGAACCCGGCACGGGGCTGCGAACGTCCGGGGATTTCTCCCACGCCAAAGAGGCCACCCCCCAAAACTATAGCCAGCCCCTCGGCCCCCACTGCCGCCGCTTCCACGGCACCACAGAGGCTGGGGCTGCGGTCGCACCTGTGCTGCCTATGCCCCGACGTACGAGGAACGCTCGGCGGCGTTTTTTGCCTGAACCCGGCACGGGGCTTGCGAACGTCCGGGGATTTCTCCCACACCAAAGAGCCCAGCCCCCAAAGCTGTGGCCAGCCCTGTGCAGCCACTACCGCCGCTTCCACGGCACCACAGAGACTGGGGCTGCGGTCACACCTGTGCTGCCTATGCCCCGACGTACGAGGCACGCTCGGCGGCGTTTTTTGCCCGAACCCGGCACGGGGCTTGCGAACGTCCGGGGATTTCTCCCACACCAAAGAGGCCACCCCCCAAAGCTGTGGCCAGCCCTGTGCACCCACTGCCGCCGCTTCCACGGCACCACAGAGACTGGGGCTGCGGTCACACCTGTGCTGCCTATGCCCCGACGTACGAGGCACGCTCGGCGGCGTTTTTTACCCGAACCCGGCACGGGGCTTGCGAACGTCCGGGGATTTCTCCCACACCAAAGAGGCCACCCCCCAAAGCTGTGGCCAGCCCTCGGCCCACACTGCCGCCGCTTCCATGGCACCACAGAGACTGGGGCTGCGGTCTCACCTGTGCTACCTATGCCCCGACGTATGAGGCACACTCGGCGGCGTTTTTTGCCCGAACCCGGCACGGGGCTTGCGAACGTCCGGGGATTTCTCCCACACCAAAGAGGCCACCCCCCAAAACTATAGCCAGCCCTGTGCACCCACTGCCGCCGCTTCCACGGCACCACAGAGACTGGGGCTGCGGTCGCACCTGTGCTACCTATGCCCCGACGTACGAGGCACGCTCGGCGGCGTTTTTTGCCCGAACCCGGCACGGGGCTTGCGAACGTCCGGGGATTTCTCCCACGCCAAAGATCCCAGCCCCCAAAACTATAGCCAGCCCTCGGCCCCCACTGCCGCCGCTTCCACGGCACCACAGAGGCTGGGGCTGCGGTCTCACCTGTGCTACCTATGCCCCGACGTATGAGGCACGCTCGGCGGCGTTTTTTGCCCGAACCCGGCACGGGGCTTGCGAACGTCCGGGGATTTCTCCCACGCCAAAGAGGCCACCCCCCAAAACTATAGCCAGCCCTGTGCACCCACTGCCGCCGCTTCCACGGCACCACAGAGACTGGGGCTGCGGTCTCACCTGTGTTACCTATGCCCTGACGTATGAGGCACGCTCAGCGGCGTTTTTTGCCCGAACCCAGCACGGGGCTTGCGAACGTCCGGGGATTTCTCCCACGCCAATGAAGCCACCCCCCAAAGCTGTGGCCAGCCCTGTGCACCCACTGCCGCCGCTTCCATGGCACCACAGAGACTGGGGCTGCGGTCGCACCTGTGCTACCTATGCCCCGACGTACGAGGCACGCTCGGCGGCGTTTTTTGCCCGAACCCGGCACGGGGCTTGCGAACGTCCGGGGATTTCTCCCACACCAAAGAGGCCACCCCCGAAGCTGTGGCCAGCCCTGTGCACCCACTGCCGCCGCTTCCACGGCACCACAGAGACTGGGGCTGCGGTCGCACCTGTGCTGCCTATGCCCCGACGTACGAGGCACGCTCGGCGACGTTTTTTGCCCAAACCCGGCATGGGGCTTGCGAACGTCCGGGGATTTCTCCCACACCAAAGAGGCCACCCCCCAAAGCTGTGGCCAGCCCTGTGCACCCACTGCCGCTTCTTCCACGGCACCACAGAGACTGGGGCTGCGGTCTCACCTGTGCTACCTATGCCCCGACGTACGAGGCACGCTCGGCGGCGTTTTTTGCCCGAACCCGGCTCGGGGCTTGCGAACGTCCGGGGATTTCTCCCACGCCAAAGAGGCCACCCCCCAAAACTATAGCCAGCCCTCGGCCCCCACTGCCGCCGCTTCCACGGCACCACAGAGACTGGGGCTGCGGTCTCACCTGTGCTACCTATGCCCCGACGTACGAGGCACGCTCGGCGGCGTTTTTTGCCCGAACCCGGCACGGGGCTTGCGAACGTCCGGGGTTTCTCCCACGCCAAGGATCCCAGCCCCCAAAAGTATAGCCAGCCCTCGGCCCCCACTGCCGCCGCTTCCACGGCACCACAGAGACTGGGGCTGCGGTCTCACCTGTGCTACCTATGCCCCAACGTACGAGGCACGCTCGGCGGCGTTTTTTGCCCGAACCCGGCACGGGGCTTGCGAACGTCCGGGGATTTCTCCCACGCCAAAGAGGCCACCCCCCAAAACTATAGCCAGCCCTGTGCCCCAACTGCCGCCGCTTCCACGGCACCACAGAGCCTGGGGCTGCGGTCGCACCTGTGCTGCCTATGCCCCGACGTACGAGGCACGCTCGGCGGCGTTTTTTGCCCGAACCCGGCACGGGGCTTGCGAACGTCCGGGGATTTCTCCCACACCAAAGAGCCCAGCCCCCAAAACTATAGCCAGCCCTCGGCCCCAACTGCCGCCGCTTCCACGGCACCACAGAGACTGGGGCTGCGGTCTCACCTGTGCTACCTATGCCCCGACGTATGAGGCACGCTCGGCGGCGTTTTTTGCCCGAACCCGGCACGGGGCTTGCGAACATCCGGGGATTTCTCCCACACCAAAGAGCCCAGCCCCCAAAACTATAGGCAGCCCTGTGCCCCCACTGCCGCCGCTTCCACGGCACCACAGAGGCTGGGGCTGCGGTCGCACCTGTGCTGCCTATGCCCCGACGTACGAGGAACGCTCGGCGGCGTTTTTTGCCTGAACCCGGCACGGGGCTTGCGAACGTCCGGGGATTTCTCCCACACCAAAGAGCCCAGCCCCCAAAGCTGTGGCCAGCCCTGTGCACCCACTGCCGCCGCTTCCACGGCACCACAGAGACTGGGGCTGCGGTCTCACCTGTGCTACCTATGCCCCGACGTACGAGGCACGCTCGGTGGCGTTTTTTGCCCGAACCCGGCACGGGGCTTGCGAATGTCCGGGGATTTCTCCCACGCCAAAGAGGCCACCCCCCAAAACTATAGCCAGCCCTCGGCCCCCACTGCCGCCGCTTCCACGGCACCACAGAGACTGGGGCTGCGGTCTCACCTGTGCTGCCTATGCCCCGACGTACGAGGCACGCTCGGCGGCTTTTTTTGCCCGAACCCGGCACGGGGCTTGCGAACGTCCGGGGATTTCTCCCACGCCAAAGAGGCCACCCCCCAAAACTATAGGCAGCCCTGTGCCCCCACTGCCGCCGCTTCCACGGCACCACAGAGACTGGGGCTGCGGTCTCACCTGTGCTACCTATGCCCCGACGTACGAGGCACGCTCGGCGGCGTTTTTTGCCCGAACCCGGCACGGGGCTTGCGAACGTCCGGGGATTTCTCCCACACCAAAGAGGCCACCCCCCAAAGCTGTGGCCAGCCCTGTACACCCACTGCCGCCGCTTCCACGGCACCACAGAGACTGGGGCTGCGGTCGCACCTGTGCTGCCTATTCCCCGACGTACGAGGCACGCTCGGCGGCGTTTATTGCCCGAACCCGGCACGGGGCTTGCGAACGTCCGGGGATTTCTCCCACACCAAAGAGCCCAGCCCCCAAAGCTGTGGCCAGCCCTGTGCACCCACTGCCGCTGCTTCCACGGCACCACAGAGACTGGGGCTGCGGTCTCACCTGTGCTACCTATACCCCGACGTACGAGGCACGCTCGGCGGCGTTTTTTGCCCGAACCCGGCACGGGGCTTGCGAACGTCCGGGGATTTCTCCCACGCCAAAGAGGCCACCCCCCAAAACTATAGCCAGCCCTCGGCCCCCACTGCCGCCGCTCCCATGGCACCACAGAGACTGGGGCTGCGGTCTCACCTGTGCTACCTATGCCCCGACGTACGAGGCACGCTCGGCGGCGTTTTTTGCCCGAACCGGGCACAGGGCTTGCGAACGTCCGGGGATTTCTCCCACGCCAAAGAGGCCACCCCCCAAAGCTGTGGCCAGCCCTGTGCACCCACTGCCGCCGCTTCCACGGCACCACAGAGGCTGGGGCTGCGGTCTCACCTGTGCTGCCTATGCCCCGACGTACGAGGCACGCTCGGCGGCGTTTTTTGCCCGAACCCGGCACGGGGCTTGCGAACGTTCGGGGATTTCTCCCACGCCAAAGAGGCCACCCCCCAAAACTATAGCCAGCCCTCGGCCCCCACTGCCGCCGCTTCCACGGCACCACAGAGACTGGGGCTGCGGTCTCACCTGTGCTACCTATGCCCCAACGTACGAGGCACGCTCGGCGGCGTTTTTTGCCCGAACCCGGCACGGGGCTTGCGAACGTCCGGGGATTTCTCCCACGCCAAAGAGCCCAGCCCCCAAAACTATAGCCAGCCCTTGGCCCCCACTGCCGCCGCTTCCACGGCACCACAGAGACTGGGGCTGCGGTCTCACCTGTGCTGCCTATGCCCCGACGTACAAGGCACGCTCAGCGGCGTTTTTTGCCCGAACCCGGCACGGGGCTTGCGAACGTCCGGGGATTTCTCCCACACCAAAGAGCCCAGCCCCCAAAGCTGTGGCCAGCCCTGTGCACCCACTGCCGCCGCTTCCACGGCACCACAGAGACTGGGGCTGCGGTCGCACCTGTGCTGCCTATGCCCCGACGTACGAGGCAAGCTCGGCAGCGTTTTTTGCCCGAACCCGGCACGGGGCTTGCGAACGTCCGGGGATTTCTCCCACACCAAAGAGCCCAGCCCCCAAAGCTGTGGCCAGCCCTGTGCACCCACTGCCGCGGCTTCCACGGCACCACAGAGACTGGGGCTGCGGTCTCACCTGTGCTGCCTATGCCCCGACGTACGAGGCACGCTCGGCGGCGTTTTTTGCCCGAACCCGGCACGGGGCTTGCGAACGTCCGGGGATTTCTCCCACGCCAAAGAGGCCACCCCCCAAAACTATAGCCAGCCCTCGGCCCCCACTGCCGCCGCTTCCACGGCACCACAGAGGCTGGGGCTGCGGTCGCACCTGTGCTGCCTATGCCCCGACGTACGAGGAACGCTCGGCGGCGTTTTTTGCCTGAACCCGGCACGGGGCTTGCGAACGTCTGGGGATTTCTCCCACACCAAAGAGCCCAGCCCCCAAAGCTGTGGCCAGCCCTGTGCACCCACTACCGCCGCTTCCACGGCACCACAGAGACTGGGGCTGCGGTCACACCTGTGCTGCCTATGCCCCGACGTACGAGGCACGCTCGGCGGCGTTTTTTGCCCGAACCCGGCACGGGGCTTGCGAACGTCCGGGGATTTCTCCCACACCAAAGAGGCCACCCCCCAAAGCTGTGGCCAGCCCTGTGCACCCACTGCCGCCGCTTCCACGGCACCACAGAGACTGGGGCTGCGGTCACACCTGTGCTGCCTATGCCCCGACGTACGAGGCACGCTCGGCGGCGTTTTTTACCCGAACCCGGCACGGGGCTTGCGAACGTCCGGGGATTTCTCCCACACCAAAGAGGCCACCCCCCAAAGCTGTGGCCAGCCCTCGGCCCACACTGCCGCCGCTTCCATGGCACCACAGAGACTGGGGCTGCGGTCTCACCTGTGCTACCTATGCCCCGACGTACGAGGCACACTCGGCGGCGTTTTTTGCCCGAACCCGGCACGGGGCTTGCGAACGTCCGGGGATTTCTCCCACACCAAAGAGGCCACCCCCCAAAACTATAGCCAGCCCTGTGCACCCACTGCCGCCGCTTCCACGGCACCACAGAGACTGGGGCTGCGGTCGCACCTGTGCTACCTATGCCCCGACGTACGAGGCACGCTCGGCGGCGTTTTTTGCCCGAACCCGGCACGGGGCTTGCGAACGTCCGGGGATTTCTCCCACGCCAAAGATCCCAGCCCCCAAAACTATAGCCAGCCCTCGGCCCCCACTGCCGCCGCTTCCACGGCACCACAGAGGCTGGGGCTGCGGTCTCACCTGTGCTACCTATGCCCCGACGTACGAGGCACGCTCGGCGGCGTTTTTTTGCCCGAACCCGGCACGGGGCTTGCGAACGTCCGGGGATTTCTCCCACGCCAAAGAGGCCACCCCCCAAAACTATAGCCAGCCCTGTGCACCCACTGCCGCCGCTTCCACGGCACCACAGAGACTGAGGCTGCGGTCTCACCTGTGTTACCTATGCCCTGACGTATGAGGCACGCTCAGCGGCGTTTTTTGCCCGAACCCAGCACGGGGCTTGCGAACGTCCGGGGATTTCTCCCACGCCAATGAAGCCACCCCCCAAAGCTGTGGCCAGCCCTGTGCACCCACTGCCGCCGCTTCCATGGCACCACAGAGACTGGGGCTGCGGTCGCACCTGTGCTACCTATGCCCCGACGTACGAGGCACGCTCGGCGGCGTTTTTTGCCCGAACCCGGCACGGGGCTTGCGAACGTCCGGGGATTTCTCCCACACCAAAGAGGCCACCCCCGAAGCTGTGGCCAGCCCTGTGCACCCACTGCCGCCGCTTCCACGGCACCACAGAGACTGGGGCTGCGGTCGCACTTGTGCTGCCTATGCCCCGACGTACGAGGCACGCTCGGCGACGTTTTTTGCCCAAACCCGGCATGGGGCTTGCGAACGTCCGGGGATTTCTCCCACACCAAAGAGGCCACCCCCCAAAGCTGTGGCCAGCCCTGTGCACCCACTGCCGCTTCTTCCACGGCACCACAGAGACTGGGGCTGCGGTCTCACCTGTGCTACCTATGCCCCGACGTACGAGGCACGCTCGGCGGCGTTTTTTGCCCGAACCCGGCTCGGGGCTTGCGAACGTCCGGGGATTTCTCCCACGCCAAAGAGGCCACCCCCCAAAACTATAGCCAGCCCTCGGCCCCCACTGCCGCCGCTTCCACGGCACCACAGAGACTGGGGCTGCGGTCTCACCTGTGCTACCTATGCCCCGACGTACGAGGCACGCTCGGCGGCGTTTTTTGCCCGAACCCGGCACGGGGCTTGCGAACGTCCGGGGTTTCTCCCACGCCAAGGATCCCAGCCCCCAAAACTATAGCCAGCCCTCGGCCCCCACTGCCGCCGCTTCCACGGCACCACAGAGACTGGGGCTGCGGTCTCACCTGTGCTACCTATGCCCCGACGTACGAGGCACGCTCGGCGGCGTTTTTTGCCCGAACCCGGCACGGGGCTTGCGAACGTCCGGGGATTTCTCCCACGCCAAAGAGGCCACCCCCCAAAACTATAGCCAGCCCTCGGCCCACACTGCCGCCGCTTCCACGGCACCACAGAGCCTGGGGCTGCGGTCTCACCTGTGCTACCTATGCCCCGACGTATGAGGCACGCTCGGCGGCGTTTTTTGCCCGAACCCGGCACGGGGCTTGCGAACGTCCGGGGATTTCTCCCACACCAAAGATCCCACCCCCCAAAACTATAGGCAGCCCTGTGCCCCCACTGCCGCCGCTTCCACGGCACCACAGAGACTGGGGTGCCCTCTCACCTGTGCTAACTATGCCCCGACGTATGAGGCACGCTCGGCGGCGTTTTTTGCCCGAACCCGGCACGGGGCTTGCGAACGTCCGGGGATTTCTCCCACGCCAAAGAGGCCACCCCGCAAAACTATAGCCAGCCCTCGGCCCCCACTGCCGCCGCTTCCACGGCACCACAGAGACTGGGGCTGCGGTCGCACCTGTGCTGCCTATGCCCCGACGTATGAGGCACGCTCGACGGCGTTTTTTGCCCGAACCCGGCACGGGGCTTGCGAACGTCCGGGGATTTCTCCCACGCCAAAGATCCCACCCCCCAAAACTATAGCCAGCCCTCGGCCCCCACTGCCGCCGCTTCCACGGCACCACAGAGACTGGGGCTGCGGTCTCACCTGTGCTACCTATGCCCCGACGTATGAGGCACACTCGGCGGCGTTTTTTGCCCGAACCCGGCTCGGGGCTTGCGAACGTCCGGGGATTTCTCCCACGCCAAAGAGGCCACCCCCCAAAACTATAGCCAGCCCTGTGCCCCCACTGCCGCCGCTTCCACGGCACCACAGAGACTGGGGCTGCGGTCTCACCTGTGCTACCTATGCCCCGACGTACGAGGCACGCTCGGCGGCGTTTTTTGCCCGAACCCGGCACGGGGCTTGCGAACGTCCGGGGATTTCTCCCACGCCAAAGAGGCCACCCCCCAAAACTATAGCCAGCCCTGTGCCCCCACTGCCGCCGCTTCCACGGCACCACAGAGACTGGGGCTGCGGTCTCACCTGTGCTGCCTATGCCCCGACGTATGAGGCACGCTCGGCGGCGTTTTTTTGCCCGAACCCGGCACGGGGCTTGCGAACGTCCGGGGATTTCTCCCACGCCAAAGAGGCCACCCCCCAAAACTATAGCCAGCCGTCGGCCCCCACTGCCGCCGCTTCCACGGCACCACAGAGACTGGGGCTGCGGTCGCACCTGTGCTACCTATGCCCCGACGTATGAGGCACGCTCGGCGGCGTTTTTTGCCCGAACCCGGCACGGGGCTTGCGAACGTCCGGGGATTTCTCCCACGCCAAAGAGGCCACCCCCCAAAACTATAGCCAGCCCTCGGCCCCCACTGCCGCCGCTTCCACGGCACCACAGAGACTGGGGCTGCGGTCTCACCTGTGCTACCTATGCCCCGACGTACGAGGCACGCTCGGCGGCGTTTTTTGCCCGAACCCGGCTCGGGGCTTGCGAACGTCCGGGGATTTCTCCCACGCCAAGGAGGCCACCCCCCAAAACTATAGGCAGCCCTGTGCCCCCACTGCCGCCGCTTCCACGGCACCACAGAGCCTGAGGCTGCGGTCTCACCTGTGCTACCTATGCCCCGACGTACGAGGCACGCTCGGCGGCGTTTTTTGCCTGAACCCGGCACGGGGCTTGCGAAGGTCCGGGGATTTCTCCCACGCCAAAGAGGCCACCCCCCAAAGCTGTGGCCAGCCCTGTGCACCCACTGCCGCCGCTTCCACGGCACCACAGAGACTGGGGCTGCGGTCTCACCTGTGCTGCCTATGCCCCGACGTACGAGGCACGCTCGGCGGCGTTTATTGCCCGAACCCGGCACGGGGCTTGCGAACGTCCGGGGATTTCTCCCACACCAAAGAGCCCAGCCCCCAAAGCTGTGGCCAGCCCTGTGCACCCACTGCCGCTGCTTCCATGGCACCACATAGACTGGGGCTGCGGTCTCACCTGTGCTACCTATGCCCCGACGTACGAGGCACGCTCGGCGGCGTTTTTTGCCCGAACCCAGCACGGGGCTTGCGAACGTCCGGGGATTTCTCCCACGCCAAGAGGCCACCCCCCCAAAACTATAGCCAGCCCTCGGCCCCCACTGCCGCCGCTCCCACGGCACCACAGAGACTGGGGCTGCGGTCTCACCTGTGCTACCTATGCCCCGACGTACGAGGCACGCTCGGCGGCGTTTTTTGCCCGAACCCGGGCACAGGGCTTGCGAACGTCCGGGGATTTCTCCCACGCCAAAGAGGCCACCCCCCCAAAGCTGTGGCCAGCCCTGTGCACCCACTGCCGCCGCTTCCACGGCACCACAGAGGCTGGGGCTGCGGTCTCACCTGTGCTGCCTATGCCCCGACGTACGAGGCACGCTCGGCGGCGTTTTTTGCCCGAACCCGGCACGGGGCTTGCGAACGTTCGGGGATTTCTCCCACGCCAAAGAGGCCACCCCCCAAAACTATAGCCAGCCCTCGGCCCCAACTGCCGCCGCTTCCACGGCACCACAGAGACTGGGGCTGCGGTCTCACCTGTGCTACCTATGCCCCGACGTATGAGGCACGCTCGGCGGCGTTTTTTGCCCGAACCCGGCACGGGGCTTGCGAACATCCGGGGATTTCTCCCACACCAAAGAGCCCAGCCCCCCAAAACTATAGGCAGCCCTGTGCCCCCACTGCCGCCGCTTCCACGGCACCACAGAGGCTGGGGCTGCGGTCGCACCTGTGCTGCCTATGCCCCGACGTACGAGGAACGCTCGGCGGCGTTTTTTGCCTGAACCCGGCACGGGGCTTGCGAACGTCCGGGGATTTCTCCCACACCAAAGAGCCCAGCCCCCAAAGCTGTGGCCAGCCCTGTGCACCCACTGCCGCCGCTTCCACGGCACCACAGAGACTGGGGCTGCGGTCTCACCTGTGCTACCTATGCCCCGACGTACGAGGCACGCTCGGTGGCGTTTTTTGCCCGAACCCGGCACGGGGCTTGCGAACGTCCGGGGATTTCTCCCACGCCAAAGAGGCCACCCCCCAAAACTATAGCCAGCCCTCGGCCCCCACTGCCGCCGCTTCCACGGCACCACAGAGACTGGGGCTGCGGTCTCACCTGTGCTGCCTATGCCCCGACGTACGAGGCACGCTCGGCGGCTTTTTTTGCCCGAACCCGGCACGGGGCTTGCGAACGTCCGGGGATTTCTCCCACACCAAAGAGGCCACCCCCCAAAGCTGTGGCCAGCCCTGTACACCCACTGCCGCCGCTTCCACGGCACCACAGAGACTGGGGCTGCGGTCGCACCTGTGCTGCCTATTCCCCGACGTACGAGGCACGCTCGGCGGCGTTTATTGCCCGAACCCGGCACGGGGCTTGCGAACGTCCGGGGATTTCTCCCACACCAAAGAGCCCAGCCCCCAAAGCTGTGGCCAGCCCTGTGCACCCACTGCCGCTGCTTCCATGGCACCACATAGACTGGGGCTGCGGTCTCACCTGTGCTACCTATGCCCCGACGTACGAGGCACGCTCGGCGGCGTTTTTTGCCCGAACCCGGCACGGGGCTTGCGAACGTCCGGGGATTTCTCCCACGCCAAAGAGGCCACCCCCCAAAACTATAGCCAGCCCTCGGCCCCCACTGCCGCCGCTCCCACGGCACCACAGAGACTGGGGCTGCGGTCTCATCTGTGCTACCTATGCCCCGACGTACGAGGCACGCTCGGCGGCGTTTTTTGCCCGAACCGGGCACAGGGCTTGCGAACGTCCGGGGATTTCTCCCACGCCAAAGAGGCCACCCCCCAAAGCTGTGGCCAGCCCTGTGCACCCACTGCCGCCGCTTCCACGGCACCACAGAGGCTGGGGCTGCGGTCTCACCTGTGCTGCCTATGCCCCGACGTACGAGGCACGCTCGGCGGCGTTTTTTGCCCGAACCCGGCACGGGGCTTGCGAACGTTCGGGGATTTCTCCCACGCCAAAGAGGCCACCCCCCAAAAGTATAGCCAGCCCTCGGCCCCCACTGCCGCCGCTTCCACGGCACCACAGAGACTGGGGCTGCGGTCTCACCTGTGCTACCTATGCCCCAACGTACGAGGCACGCTCGGCGGCGTTTTTTGCCCGAACCCGGCACGGGGCTTGCGAACGTCCGGGGATTTCTCCCACGCCAAAGAGGCCACCCCCCAAAACTATAGCCAGCCCTGTGCCCCAACTGCCGCCGCTTCCACGGCACCACAGAGCCTGGGGCTGCGGTCGCACCTGTGCTGCCTATGCCCCGACGTACGAGGCACGCTCGGCGGCGTTTTTTGCCCGAACCCGGCACGGGGCTTGCGAACGTCCGGGGATTTCTCCCACACCAAAGAGCCCAGCCCCCAAAACTATAGCCAGCCCTCGGCCCCAACTGCCGCCGCTTCCACGGCACCACAGAGACTGGGGCTGCGGTCTCACCTGTGCTACCTATGCCCCGACGTATGAGGCACGCTCGGCGGCGTTTTTTGCCCGAACCCGGCACGGGGCTTGCGAACATCCGGGGATTTCTCCCACACCAAAGAGCCCAGCCCCCAAAACTATAGCCAGCCCTGTGCACCCATTGCCGCCGCTTCCACGGCACCACAGAGACTGGGGCTGCGGTTGCACCTGTGCTGCCTATGCCCCGACGTACGAGGCACGCTCGGTGGCGTTTTTTGCCCGAACCCGGCACGGGGCTTGCGAACGTCCGGGGATTTCTCCCACACCAAAGAGGCCACCCCCGAAGCTGTGGCCAGCGCTGTGCACCCACTGCCGCCACTTCCACGGCACCACAGAGACTGGGGCTGCGGTCTCACCTGTGTTACCTATGCCCCGACGTATGAGGCACGCTCGGCGGCGTTTTTTGCCCGAACCGGACACGGGGCTTGCGAACGTCTGGGGATTTCTCCCACGCCAAAGAGGCCACCCCCCAAAGCTGTGGCCAGCCCTGTGCACCCACTGCCGCCGCTTCCACGGCACCACAGAGACTGGGGCTGCGGTTGCACCTGTGCTGCCTATGCCCCGACGTATGAGGCACGCTCGGTGGCGTTTTTTTGCCCGAACCCGGCACGGGGCTTGCGAACGTCCGGGGATTTCTCCCACACCAAAGAGCCCAGCCCCCAAAGCTGTGGCCAGCCCTGTGCACCCACTGCCGCCGCTTCCACGGCACCACAGAGACTGGGGCTGCGGTCTCACCTGTGCTGCCTATGCCCCGACGTATGAGGCACGCTCGGCAGCGTTTTTTGCCCGAACCCGGCACGGGGCTTGCGAACGTCCGGGGATTTCTCCCACACCAAAGAGCCCAGCCCCCAAAGCTGTGGCCAGCCCTGTGCACCCACTGCCGCCGCTTCCACGGCACCACAGAGACTGGGGCTGCGGTCTCACCTGTGCTACCTATGCCCCGACGTACGAGGCACGCTCGGCGGCGTTTTTTGCCCGAACCCGGCACGGGGATTGCGTACGTCTGGGGATTTCTCCCACGCCAAAGAGGCCACCCCCCAAAAGTACAGCCAGCCCTCGGCCCCCACTGCCGCCGCTTCCACGGCACCACAGAGACTGGGGCTGCGGTCTCACCTGTGCTACCTATGCCCCGACGTATGAGGCACACTCGGCGGCGTTTTTTGCCCGAACCCGGCACGGGGCTTGCGAACGTCCGGGGATTTCTCCCACACCAAAGAGCCCAGCCCCCAAAACTATAGGCAGCCCTGTGCCCCCACTGCCGCCGCTTCCACGGCACCACAGAGGCTGGGGCTGCGGTCGCACCTGTGCTGCCTATGCCCCGACGTACGAGGAACGCTCGGCGGCGTTTTTTGCCTGAACCCGGCACGGGGCTTGCGAACGTCCGGGGATTTCTCCCACACCAAAGAGCCCAGCCCCCAAAGCTGTGGCCAGCCCTGTGCACCCACTGCCGCCGCTTCCACGGCACCACAGAGCCTGGGGCTGCGGTCGCACCTGTGCTGCCTATGCCCCGACGTACGAGGCACGCTCGGCGGCGTTTTTTGCCCGAACCCGGCACGGGGCTTGCGAACGTCCGGGGATTTCTCCCACACCAAAGAGCCCAGCCCCCAAAACTATAGCCAGCCCTCGGCCCCAACTGCCGCCGCTTCCACGGCACCACAGAGACTGGGGCTGCGGTCTCACCTGTGCTACCTATGCCCCGACGTATGAGGCACGCTCGGCGGCGTTTTTTGCCCGAACCCGGCACGGGGCTTGCGAACATCCGGGGATTTCTCCCACACCAAAGAGCCCAGCCCCCAAAACTATAGGCAGCCCTGTGCCCCCACTGCCGCCGCTTCCACGGCACCACAGAGGCTGGGGCTGCGGTCGCACCTGTGCTGCCTATGCCCCGACGTACGAGGAACGCTCGGCGGCGTTTTTTGCCCGAACCCGGCACGGGGCTTGCGAACGTCCGGGGATTTCTCCCACACCAAAGAGCCCAGCCCCCAAAGCTGTGGCCAGCCCTGTGCACCCACTGCCGCCGCTTCCACGGCACCACAGAGACTGGGGCTGCGGTCTCACCTGTGCTACCTATGCCCCGACGTACGAGGCACGCTCGGTGGCGTTTTTTGCCCGAACCCGGCACGGGGCTTGCGAACGTCCGGGGATTTCTCCCACGCCAAAGAGGCCACCCCCCAAAACTATAGCCAGCCCTCGGCCCCCACTGCCGCCGCTTCCACGGCACCACAGAGACTGGGGCTGCGGTCTCACCTGTGCTGCCTATGCCCCGACGTACGAGGCACGCTCGGCGGCTTTTTTTGCCCGAACCCGGCACGGGGCTTGCGAACGTCCGGGGATTTCTCCCACGCCAAAGAGGCCACCCCCCAAAACTATAGGCAGCCCTGTGCCCCCACTGCCGCCGCTTCCACGGCACCACAGAGACTGGGGCTGCGGTCTCACCTGTGCTACCTATGCCCCGACGTACGAGGCACGCTCGGCGGCGTTTTTTGCCCGAACCCGGCACGGGGCTTGCGAACGTCCGGGGATTTCTCCCACACCAAAGAGGCCACCCCCCAAAGCTGTGGCCAGCCCTGTACACCCACTGCCGCCGCTTCCACGGCACCACAGAGACTGGGGCTGCGGTCGCACCTGTGCTGCCTATTCCCCGACGTACGAGGCACGCTCGGCGGCGTTTATTGCCCGAACCCGGCACGGGGCTTGCGAACGTCCGGGGATTTCTCCCACACCAAAGAGCCCAGCCCCCAAAGCTGTGGCCAGCCCTGTGCACCCACTGCCGCTGCTTCCATGGCACCACATAGACTGGGGCTGCGGTCTCACCTGTGCTACCTATGCCCCGACGTACGAGGCACGCTCGGCGGCGTTTTTTGCCCGAACCCGGCACGGGGCTTGCGAACGTCCGGGGATTTCTCCCACGCCAAAGAGGCCACCCCCCAAAACTATAGCCAGCCCTCGGCCCCCACTGCCGCCGCTCCCACGGCACCACAGAGACTGGGGCTGCGGTCTCACCTGTGCTACCTATGCCCCGACGTACGAGGCACGCTCGGCGGCGTTTTTTGCCCGAACCGGGCACAGGGCTTGCGAACGTCCGGGGATTTCTCCCACGCCAAAGAGGCCACCCCCCAAAGCTGTGGCCAGCCCTGTGCACCCACTGCCGCCGCTTCCACGGCACCACAGAGGCTGGGGCTGCGGTCTCACCTGTGCTGCCTATGCCCCGACGTACGAGGCACGCTCGGCGGCGTTTTTTGCCCGAACCCGGCACGGGGCTTGCGAACGTTCGGGGATTTCTCCCACGCCAAAGAGGCCACCCCCCAAAAGTATAGCCAGCCCTCGGCCCCCACTGCCGCCGCTTCCACGGCACCACAGAGACTGGGGCTGCGGTCTCACCTGTGCTACCTATGCCCCAACGTACGAGGCACGCTCGGCGGCGTTTTTTGCCCGAACCCGGCACGGGGCTTGCGAACGTCCGGGGATTTCTCCCACGCCAAAGAGGCCACCCCCCAAAACTATAGCCAGCCCTGTGCCCCAACTGCCGCCGCTTCCACGGCACCACAGAGCCTGGGGCTGCGGTCGCACCTGTGCTGCCTATGCCCCGACGTACGAGGCACGCTCGGCGGCGTTTTTTGCCCGAACCCGGCACGGGGCTTGCGAACGTCCGGGGATTTCTCCCACACCAAAGAGCCCAGCCCCCAAAACTATAGCCAGCCCTCGGCCCCAACTGCCGCCGCTTCCACGGCACCACAGAGACTGGGGCTGCGGTCTCACCTGTGCTACCTATGCCCCGACGTATGAGGCACGCTCGGCGGCGTTTTTTGCCCGAACCCGGCACGGGGCTTGCGAACATCCGGGGATTTCTCCCACACCAAAGAGCCCAGCCCCCAAAACTATAGCCAGCCCTGTGCACCCATTGCCGCCGCTTCCACGGCACCACAGAGACTGGGGCTGCGGTTGCACCTGTGCTGCCTATGCCCCGACGTACGAGGCACGCTCGGTGGCGTTTTTTGCCCGAACCCGGCACGGGGCTTGCGAACGTCCGGGGATTTCTCCCACACCAAAGAGCCCAGTCCCCAAAGCTGTGGCCAGCGCTGTGCACCCACTGCCGCCACTTCCACGGCACCACAGAGACTGGGGCTGCGGTCTCACCTGTGTTACCTATGCCCCGACGTATGAGGCACGCTCGGCGGCGTTTTTTGCCCGAACCGGACACGGGGCTTGCGAACGTCTGGGGATTTCTCCCACGCCAAAGAGGCCACCCCCCAAAGCTGTGGCCAGCCCTGTGCACCCACTGCCGCCGCTTCCACGGCACCACAGAGACTGGGGCTGCGGTTGCACCTGTGCTGCCTATGCCCCGACGTATGAGGCACGCTCGGTGGCGTTTTTTGCCCGAACCCGGCACGGGGCTTGCGAACGTCCGGGGATTTCTCCCACACCAAAGAGCCCAGCCCCCAAAGCTGTGGCCAGCCCTGTGCACCCACTGCCGCCGCTTCCACGGCACCACAGAGACTGGGGCTGCGGTCTCACCTGTGCTGCCTATGCCCCGACGTATGAGGCACGCTCGGCAGCGTTTTTTGCCCGAACCCGGCACGGGGCTTGCGAACGTCCGGGGATTTCTCCCACACCAAAGAGCCCAGCCCCCAAAGCTGTGGCCAGCCCTGTGCACCCACTGCCGCCGCTTCCACGGCACCACAGAGACTGGGGCTGCGGTCTCACCTGTGCTACCTATGCCCCGACGTACGAGGCACGCTCGGCGGCGTTTTTTGCCCGAACCCGGCACGGGGCTTGCGAACGTCCGGGGATTTCTCCCACGCCAAAGAGGCCACCCCCCAAAAGTACAGCCAGCCCTCGGCCCCCACTGCCGCCGCTTCCACGGCACCACAGAGACTGGGGCTGCGGTCTCACCTGTGCTACCTATGCCCCGACGTATGAGGCACACTCGGCGGCGTTTTTTGCCCGAACCCGGCACGGGGCTTGCGAACGTCCGGGGATTTCTCCCACACCAAAGAGCCCAGCCCCCAAAACTATAGGCAGCTCTGTGCCCCCACTGCCGCCGCTTCCACGGCACCACAGAGGCTGGGGCTGCGGTCGCACCTGTGCTGCCTATGCCCCGACGTACGAGGAACGCTCGGCGGCGTTTTTTGCCCGAACCCGGCACGGGGCTTGCGAACGTCCGGGGATTTCTCCCACACCAAAGAGCCCAGCCCCCAAAGCTGTGGCCAGCCCTGTGCACCCACTGCCGCCGCTTCCACGGCACCACAGAGACTGGGGCTGCGGTCTCACCTGTGCTACCTATGCCCCGACGTACGAGGCACGCTCCGTGGCGTTTTTTGCCCGAACCCGGCACGGGGCTTGCGAACGTCCGGGGATTTCTCCCACGCCAAAGAGGCCACCCCCCAAAACTATAGCCAGCCCTCGGCCCCCACTGCCGCCGCTTCCACGGCACCACAGAGACTGGGGCTGCGGTCTCACCTGTGCTGCCTATGCCCCGACGTACGAGGCACGCTCGGCGGCTTTTTTTGCCCGAACCCGGCACGGGGCTTGCGAACGTCCGGGGATTTCTCCCACGCCAAAGAGGCCACCCCCCAAAACTATAGGCAGCCCTGTGCCCCCACTGCCGCCGCTTCCACGGCACCACAGAGACTGGGGCTGCGGTCTCACCTGTGCTACCTATGCCCCGACGTACGAGGCACGCTCGGCGGCGTTTTTTGCCCGAACCCGGCACGGGGCTTGCGAACGTCCGGGGATTTCTCCCACACCAAAGAGGCCACCCCCCAAAGCTGTGGCCAGCCCTGTACACCCACTGCCGCCGCTTCCACGGCACCACAGAGACTGGGGCTGCGGTCGCACCTGTGCTGCCTATTCCCCGACGTACGAGGCACGCTCGGCGGCGTTTATTGCCCGAACCCGGCACGGGGCTTGCGAACGTCCGGGGATTTCTCCCACACCAAAGAGCCCAGCCCCCAAAGCTGTGGCCAGCCCTGTGCACCCACTGCCGCTGCTTCCATGGCACCACATAGACTGGGGCTGCGGTCTCACCTGTGCTACCTATGCCCCGACGTACGAGGCACGCTCGGCGGCGTTTTTTGCCCGAACCCGGCACGGGGCTTGCGAACGTCCGGGGATTTCTCCCACGCCAAAGAGCCCAGCCCCCAAAACTATAGCCAGCCCTCGGCCCCCACTGCCGCCGCTTCCACGGCACCACAGAGACTGGGGCTGCGGTCTCACCTGTGCTACCTATGCCCCGACGTACGAGGCACGCTCGGCGGCGTTTTTTGCCCGAACCCGGCACGGGGCTTGCGAACGTCCGGGGATTTCTCCCACGCCAAAGAGGCCACCCCCCAAAGCTGTGGCCAGCCCTGTGCACCCACTGCCGCCGCTTCCACGGCACCACAGAGGCTGGGGCTGCGGTCTCACCTGTGCTGCCTATGCCCCGATGTACGAGGCACGCTCGGCGGCGTTTTTTGCCCGAACCCGGCACGGGGCTTGCGAACGTCCGGGGATTTCTCCCACGCCAAAGAGGCCACCCCCCAAAGCTGTGGCCAGCCCTCGGCCCCCACTGCCGCCGCTTCCATGCCACCACGGAGACTGGGGCTGCGGTCTCACCTGTGCTACC
The DNA here is from genome assembly GCF_030463565.1 of Pelecanus crispus. Lineage (NCBI taxonomy): Eukaryota > Metazoa > Chordata > Aves > Pelecaniformes > Pelecanidae > Pelecanus > Pelecanus crispus. Next base: position 29,193 of record NW_027461339.1, read on the forward strand.
TATGCCCCGACGTATGAGGCACACTCGGCGGCGTTTTTTGCCCGAACCCGGCACGGGGCTTGCGAACGTCCGGGGATTTCTCCCACACCAAAGAGCCCAGCCCCCAAAGCTGTGTCCAGCCCTGTGCACCCACTGCCGCCGCTTCCACGGCACCACAGAGACTGGGGCTGCGGTCTCACCTGTGTTACCTATGCCCCGACGTATGAGGCACGCTCGGCGGCGTTTTTTGCCCGAACCGGACACGGGGCTTGCGAACGTCTGGGGATTTCTCCCACGCCAAAGAGGCCACCCCCCAAAGCTGTGGCCAGCCCTGTGCACCCACTGCCGCCGCTTTCATGGCACCACTAAGACTGGGGCTGCGGTCTCACCTGTGCTACCTATGCCCCGACGTACGAGGCACGCTCGGCGGCGTTTTTTGCCCGAACCCGGCACGGGGCTTGCGAACGTCCGGGGATTTCTCCCACACCAAAGAGGCCAACCAGTAAGCTGTGGCCAGCGCTGTGCACCCACTGCCGCCGCTTCCACGGCACCACATAGACTGGGGCTGCGGTCGCACCTGTGCTGCCTATGCCCCGACGTACGAGGCACGCTCGGCGGCGTTTTTTGCCCGAACCCGGCACGGGGCTTGCGAACGTCCGGGGATTTCTCCCACACCAAAGAGCCCAGCCCCCAAAGCTGTGGCCAGCCCTGTGCCCCCACTGCCGCCGCTTCCACGGCACCACAGAGACTGGGGCTGCGGTCTCACCTGTGTTACCTATGCCCCGACGTATGAGGCACGCTCGGCGGCGTTTTTTGCCCGAACCCGGCACGGGGCTTGCGAACGTCCGGGGATTTCTCCCACACCAAAGAGCCCAGCCCCCAAAGCTGTGTCCAGCCCTGTGCACCCACTGCCGCCGCTTCCACGGCACCACAGAGACTGGGGCTGCGGTCTCACCTGTGCTGCCTATGCCCCGACGTACGAGGCAAGCTCGGCAGCGTTTTTTTGCCCAAACCCGGCACGGGGCTTGCGAACGTCCGGGGATTTCTCCCACACCAAAGAGCCCAGCCCCCAAAGCTGTGGCCAGCCCTGTGCACCCACTGCCGCCGCTTCCACGGCACCACAGAGACTGGGGCTGCGGTCTCACCTGTGCTACCTATGCCCCGACGTACGAGGCACGCTCAGCGGCGTTTTTTGCCCGAACCCGGCACGGGGCTTGCGAACGTCCGGGGATTTCTCCCACGCCAAAGAGGCCACCCCCCAAAAGTACAGCCAGCCCTCGGCCCCCACTGCCGCCGCTTCCACGGCACCACAGAGACTGGGGCTGCGGTCTCACCTGTGCTACCTATGCCCCGACGTATGAGGCACACTCGGCGGCGTTTTTTGCCCGAACCCGGCACGGGGCTTGCGAACGTCCGGGGATTTCTCCCACACCAAAGAGCCCAGCCCCCAAAACTATAGGCAGCCCTGTGCACCCACTGCCGCCGCTTCCACGGCACCACAGAGACTGGGGCTGCGGTTGCACCTGTGCTGCCTATGCCCCGACGTACGAGGCACGCTCGGCGGCGTTTTTTGCCCGAACCCAGCACGGGGCTTGCGAACGTCCGGGGATTTCTCCCACGCCAAAGAGGCCACCCCCCAAAACTATAGGCAGCCCTGTGCACCCACTGCCGCCGCTTCCACGGCACCACAGAGACTGGGGCTGCGGTCTCACCTGTGCTACCTATGCCCCGACGTATGAGGCACGCTCGGCGGCGTTTTTTGCCCGAACCCGGCACGGGGCTTGCGAACGTCCGGGGATTTCTCCCACGCCAAAGAGGCCACCCCCCAAAACTATAGCCAGCCCTCGGCCCCCACTGCCGCCACTTCCACGGCACCACAGAGACTGGGGCTGCGGTCTCACCTGTGCTACCTATGCCCCGACGTATGAGGCACGCTCGGCGGCGTTTTTTGCCCGAACCGGGCACGGGGCTTGCGAACGTCCGGGGATTTCTCCCACGCCAAAGAGGCCACCCCCCAAAACTATAGCCAGCCCTGTGCCCCCACTGCCGCCGCTTCCACGGCACCACAGAGACTGGGGCTGCGGTCGCACCTGTGCTGCCTATGCCCCGACGTACGAGGCACGCTCGGCGGCGTTTTTTTGCCCGAACCCGGCACGGGGCTTGCGAACGTCCGGGGATTTCTCCCACACCAAAGAGCCCAGCCCCCAAAGCTGTGGCCAGCCCTGTGCACCCACTGCCGCCGCTTCCACGGCACCACATAGACTGGGGCTGCGGTCTCACCTGTGCTGCCTATGCCCCGACGTACGAGGCACGCTCGGCGGCGTTTTTTGCCCGAACCCGGCACGGGGCTTGCGAACGTCCGGGGATTTCTCCCACACCAAAGAGGCCACCCCCCAAAGCTGTGGCCAGCCCTGTGCACCCACTGCCGCCGCTTCCACGGCACCACAGAGACTGGGGCTGCGGTCACACCTGTGCTGCCTATGCCCCGACGTACGAGGCACGCTCGGCGGCGTTTTTTGCCCGAACCCGGCACGGGGCTTGCGAACGTCCGGGGATTTCTCCCACACCAAAGAGGCCACCCCCCAAAGCTGTGGCCAGCCCTCGGCCCCCACTGCCGCCGCTTCCATGCCACCACAGAGACTGGGGCTGCGGTCTCACCTGTGCTACCTATGCCCCGACGTATGAGGCACACTCGGCGGCGTTTTTTGCCCGAACCTGGCACGGGGCTTGCGAACGTCCGGGGATTTCTCCCACACCAAAGAGGCCACCCCCCAAAGCTGTGGCCAGCGCTGTGCACCCACTGCCGCCGCTTCCACGGCACCACAGAGACTGGGGCTGCGGTCGCACCTGTGCTGCCTATGCCCCGACGTACGAGGCACGCTCGGCGGCGTTTTTTGCCCGAACCCGGCACGGGGCTTGCGAACGTCCGGGGATTTCTCCCACGCCAAAGAGGCCACCCCCCAAAACTATAGCCAGCCCTCGGCCCCCACTGCCGCCGCTTCCACGGCACCACAGAGACTGGGGCTGCGGTCTCACCTGTGCTACCTATGCCCCGACGTATGAGGCACGCTCGGCGGCGTGTTTTGCCCGAACCCGGCACGGGGCTTGCGAACGTCCGGGGATTTCTCCCACGCCAAAGAGGCCACCCCCCAAAGCTGTGGCCAGCCCTGTGCACCCACTGCCGCCGCTTTCATGGCACCACTAAGACTGGGGCTGCGGTCTCACCTGTGCTACCTATGCCCCGACGTACGAGGCACGCTCGGCGGCGTTTTTTGCCCGAACCCGGCACGGGGCTTGCGAACGTCCGGGGATTTCTCCCACACCAAAGAGGCCAACCAGTAAGCTGTGGCCAGCGCTGTGCACCCACTGCCGCCGCTTCCACGGCACCACAGAGACTGGGGCTGCGGTCTCACCTGTGTTACCTATGCCCCGACGTATGAGGCACGCTCGGCGGCGTTTTTTGCCCGAACCGGACACGGGGCTTGCGAACGTCTGGGGATTTCTCCCACGCCAAAGAGGCCACCCCCCAAAGCTGTGGCCAGCCCTGTGCACCCACTGCCGCCGCTTTCATGGCACCACTAAGACTGGGGCTGCGGTCTCACCTGTGCTACCTATGCCCCGACGTACGAGGCACGCTCGGCGGCGTTTTTTGCCCGAACCCGGCACGGGGCTTGCGAACGTCCGGGGATTTCTCCCACGCCAAAGAGCCCAGCCCCCAAAACTATAGCCAGCCCTTGGCCCCCACTGCCGCCGCTTCCACGGCACCACAGAGACTGGGGCTGCGGTTGCACCTGTGCTGCCTATGCCCCGACGTACGAGGCACGCTCGGCGGCGTTTTTTGCCCGAACCCGGCACGGGGCTTGCGAACGTCCGGGGATTTCTCCCACACCAAAGAGCCCAGCCCCCAAAGCTGTGGCCAGCCCTGTGCACCCACTGCCGCCGCTTCCACGGCACCACAGAGACTGGGGCTGCGGTCTCACCTGTGCTACCTATGCCCCGACGTACGAGGCAAGCTCGGCAGCGTTTTTTGCCCGAACCCGGCACGGGGCTTGCGAACGTCCGGGGATTTCTCCCACACCAAAGAGCCCAGCCCCCAAAGCTGTGGCCAGCCCTGTGCACCCACTGCCGCCGCTTCCACGGCACCACAGAGACTGGGGCTGCGGTCTCACCTGTGCTACCTATGCCCCGACGTACGAGGCACGCTCGGCGGCGTTTTTTGCCCGAACCCGGCACGGGGCTTGCGAACGTCCGGGGATTTCTCCCACGCCAAAGAGGCCACCCCCCAAAAGTACAGCCAGCCCTCGGCCCCCACTGCCGCCACTTCCACGGCACCACAGAGACTGGGGCTGCGGTCTCACCTGTGCTACCTATGCCCCGACGTATGAGGCACACTCGGCGGCGTTTTTTGCCCGAACCCGGCACGGGGCTTGCGAACGTCCGGGGATTTCTCCCACACCAAAGAGCCCAGCCCCCAAAACTATAGGCAGCCCTGTGCCCCCACTGCCGCCGCTTCCACGGCACCACAGAGACTGGGGCTGCGGTTGCACCTGTGCTGCCTATGCCCCGACGTACGAGGCACGCTCGGCGGCGTTTTTTGCCCGAACCCAGCACGGGGCTTGCGAACGTCCGGGGATTTCTCCCACGCCAAAGAGGCCACCCCCCAAAACTATAGGCAGCCCTGTGCACCCACTGCCGCCGCTTCCACGGCACCACAGAGACTGGGGCTGCGGTCTCACCTGTGCTGCCTATGCCCCGACGTATGAGGCACACTCGGCGGCGTTTTTTGCCCGAACCCGGCACGGGGCTTGCGAACGTCCGGGGATTTCTCCCACACCAAAGAGCCCAGCCCCCAAAACTATAGGCAGCCCTGTGCCCCCACTGCCGCCGCTTCCACGGCACCACAGAGGCTGGGGCTGCGGTCGCACCTGTGCTGCCTATGCCCCGACGTACGAGGAACGCTCGGCGGCGTTTTTTGCCTGAACCCGGCACGGGGCTTGCGAACGTCCGGGGATTTCTCCCACACCAAAGAGCCCAGCCCCCAAAGCTGTGGCCAGCCCTGTGCACCCACTGCCGCCGCTTCCACGGCACCACAGAGCCTGGGGCTGCGGTCGCACCTGTGCTGCCTATGCCCCGACGTACGAGGCACGCTCGGCGGCGTTTTTTGCCCGAACCCGGCACGGGGCTTGCGAACGTCCGGGGATTTCTCCCACACCAAAGAGCCCAGCCCCCAAAACTATAGCCAGCCCTCGGCCCCAACTGCCGCCGCTTCCACGGCACCACAGAGACTGGGGCTGCGGTCTCACCTGTGCTACCTATGCCCCGACGTATGAGGCACGCTCGGCGGCGTTTTTTGCCCGAACCCGGCACGGGGCTTGCGAACATCCGGGGATTTCTCCCACACCAAAGAGCCCAGCCCCCAAAACTATAGGCAGCCCTGTGCCCCCACTGCCGCCGCTTCCACGGCACCACAGAGGCTGGGGCTGCGGTCGCACCTGTGCTGCCTATGCCCCGACGTACGAGGAACGCTCGGCGGCGTTTTTTGCCCGAACCCGGCACGGGGCTTGCGAACGTCCGGGGATTTCTCCCACACCAAAGAGCCCAGCCCCCAAAGCTGTGGCCAGCCCTGTGCACCCACTGCCGCCGCTTCCACGGCACCACAGAGACTGGGGCTGCGGTCTCACCTGTGCTACCTATGCCCCGACGTACGAGGCACGCTCGGTGGCGTTTTTTGCCCGAACCCGGCACGGGGCTTGCGAACGTCCGGGGATTTCTCCCACGCCAAAGAGGCCACCCCCCAAAACTATAGCCAGCCCTCGGCCCCCACTGCCGCCGCTTCCACGGCACCACAGAGACTGGGGCTGCGGTCTCACCTGTGCTGCCTATGCCCCGACGTACGAGGCACGCTCGGCGGCTTTTTTTGCCCGAACCCGGCACGGGGCTTGCGAACGTCCGGGGATTTCTCCCACGCCAAAGAGGCCACCCCCCAAAACTATAGGCAGCCCTGTGCCCCCACTGCCGCCGCTTCCACGGCACCACAGAGACTGGGGCTGCGGTCTCACCTGTGCTACCTATGCCCCGACGTACGAGGCACGCTCGGCGGCGTTTATTGCCCGAACCCGGCACGGGGCTTGCGAACGTCCGGGGATTTCTCCCACACCAAAGAGCCCAGCCCCCAAAGCTGTGGCCAGCCCTGTGCACCCACTGCCGCTGCTTCCATGGCACCACATAGACTGGGGCTGCGGTCTCACCTGTGCTACCTATGCCCCGACGTACGAGGCACGCTCGGCGGCGTTTTTTGCCCGAACCCGGCACGGGGCTTGCGAACGTCCGGGGATTTCTCCCACGCCAAAGAGGCCACCCCCCAAAACTATAGCCAGCCCTCGGCCCCCACTGCCGCCGCTCCCACGGCACCACAGAGACTGGGGCTGCGGTCTCACCTGTGCTACCTATGCCCCGACGTACGAGGCACGCTCGGCGGCGTTTTTTGCCCGAACCGGGCACAGGGCTTGCGAACGTCCGGGGATTTCTCCCACGCCAAAGAGGCCACCCCCCAAAGCTGTGGCCAGCCCTGTGCACCCACTGCCGCCGCTTCCACGGCACCACAGAGGCTGGGGCTGCGGTCTCACCTGTGCTGCCTATGCCCCGACGTACGAGGCACGCTCGGCGGCGTTTTTTGCCCGAACCCGGCACGGGGCTTGCGAACGTTCGGGGATTTCTCCCACGCCAAAGAGGCCACCCCCCAAAAGTATAGCCAGCCCTCGGCCCCCACTGCCGCCGCTTCCACGGCACCACAGAGACTGGGGCTGCGGTCTCACCTGTGCTACCTATGCCCCAACGTACGAGGCACGCTCGGCGGCGTTTTTTGCCCGAACCCGGCACGGGGCTTGCGAACGTCCGGGGATTTCTCCCACGCCAAAGAGGCCACCCCCCAAAACTATAGCCAGCCCTGTGCCCCAACTGCCGCCGCTTCCACGGCACCACAGAGCCTGGGGCTGCGGTCGCACCTGTGCTGCCTATGCCCCGACGTACGAGGCACGCTCGGCGGCGTTTTTTGCCCGAACCCGGCACGGGGCTTGCGAACGTCCGGGGATTTCTCCCACACCAAAGAGCCCAGCCCCCAAAACTATAGCCAGCCCTCGGCCCCAACTGCCGCCGCTTCCACGGCACCACAGAGACTGGGGCTGCGGTCTCACCTGTGCTACCTATGCCCCGACGTATGAGGCACGCTCGGCGGCGTTTTTTGCCCGAACCCGGCACGGGGCTTGCGAACATCCGGGGATTTCTCCCACACCAAAGAGCCCAGCCCCCAAAACTATAGCCAGCCCTGTGCACCCATTGCCGCCGCTTCCACGGCACCACAGAGACTGGGGCTGCGGTTGCACCTGTGCTGCCTATGCCCCGACGTACGAGGCACGCTCCGTGGCGTTTTTTGCCCGAACCCGGCACGGGGCTTGCGAACGTCCGGGGATTTCTCCCACACCAAAGAGCCCAGTCCCCAAAGCTGTGGCCAGCGCTGTGCACCCACTGCCGCCACTTCCACGGCACCACAGAGACTGGGGCTGCGGTCTCACCTGTGTTACCTATGCCCCGACGTATGAGGCACGCTCGGCGGCGTTTTTTGCCCGAACCGGACACGGGGCTTGCGAACGTCTGGGGATTTCTCCCACGCCAAAGAGGCCACCCCCCAAAGCTGTGGCCAGCCCTGTGCACCCACTGCCGCCGCTTCCACGGCACCACAGAGACTGGGGCTGCGGTTGCACCTGTGCTGCCTATGCCCCGACGTATGAGGCACGCTCGGTGGCGTTTTTTGCCCGAACCCGGCACGGGGCTTGCGAACGTCCGGGGATTTCTCCCACACCAAAGAGCCCAGCCCCCAAAGCTGTGGCCAGCCCTGTGCACCCACTGCCGCCGCTTCCACGGCACCACAGAGACTGGGGCTGCGGTCTCACCTGTGCTGCCTATGCCCCGACGTATGAGGCACGCTCGGCAGCGTTTTTTGCCCGAACCCGGCACGGGGCTTGCGAACGTCCGGGGATTTCTCCCACACCAAAGAGCCCAGCCCCCAAAGCTGTGGCCAGCCCTGTGCACCCACTGCCGCCGCTTCCACGGCACCACAGAGACTGGGGCTGCGGTCTCACCTGTGCTACCTATGCCCCGACGTACGAGGCACGCTCGGCGGCGTTTTTTGCCCGAACCCGGCACGGGGCTTGCGAACGTCCGGGGATTTCTCCCACGCCAAAGAGGCCACCCCCCAAAACTATAGGCAGCCCTGTGCACCCACTGCCGCCGCTTCCACGGCACCACAGAGACTGGGGCTGCGGTCTCACCTGTGCTACCTATGCCCCGACGTATGAGGCACGCTCGGCGGCGTTTTTTGCCCGAACCCGGCACGGGGCTTGCGAACGTCCGGGGATTTCTCCCACGCCAAAGAGGCCACCCCCCAAAACTATAGCCAGCCCTCGGCCCCCACTGCCGCCACTTCCACGGCACCACAGAGACTGGGGCTGCGGTCTCACCTGTGCTACCTATGCCCCGACGTATGAGGCACGCTCGGCGGCGTTTTTTGCCCGAACCGGGCACGGGGCTTGCGAACGTCCGGGGATTTCTCCCACGCCAAAGAGGCCACCCCCCAAAACTATAGCCAGCCCTGTGCCCCCACTGCCGCCGCTTCCACGGCACCACAGAGACTGGGGCTGCGGTCGCACCTGTGCTGCCTATGCCCCGACGTACGAGGCACGCTCGGCGGCGTTTTTTGCCCGAACCCGGCACGGGGCTTGCGAACGTCCGGGGATTTCTCCCACACCAAAGAGCCCAGCCCCCAAAGCTGTGGCCAGCCCTGTGCACCCACTGCCGCCGCTTCCACGGCACCACATAGACTGGGGCTGCGGTCTCACCTGTGCTGCCTATGCCCCGACGTACGAGGCACGCTCGGCGGCGTTTTTTGCCCGAACCCGGCACGGGGCTTGCGAACGTCCGGGGATTTCTCCCACACCAAAGAGGCCACCCCCCAAAGCTGTGGCCAGCCCTGTGCACCCACTGCCGCCGCTTCCACGGCACCACAGAGACTGGGGCTGCGGTCACACCTGTGCTGCCTATGCCCCGACGTACGAGGCACGCTCGGCGGCGTTTTTTGCCCGAACCCGGCACGGGGCTTGCGAACGTCCGGGGATTTCTCCCACACCAAAGAGGCCACCCCCCAAAGCTGTGGCCAGCCCTCGGCCCCCACTGCCGCCGCTTCCATGCCACCACAGAGACTGGGGCTGCGGTCTCACCTGTGCTACCTATGCCCCGACGTATGAGGCACACTCGGCGGCGTTTTTTGCCCGAACCTGGCACGGGGCTTGCGAACGTCCGGGGATTTCTCCCACACCAAAGAGGCCACCCCCCAAAGCTGTGGCCAGCGCTGTGCACCCACTGCCGCCGCTTCCACGGCACCACAGAGACTGGGGCTGCGGTCGCACCTGTGCTGCCTATGCCCCGACGTACGAGGCACGCTCGGCGGCGTTTTTTGCCCGAACCCGGCACGGGGCTTGCGAACGTCCGGGGATTTCTCCCACGCCAAAGAGGCCACCCCCCAAAACTATAGCCAGCCCTCGGCCCCCACTGCCGCCGCTTCCACGGCACCACAGAGACTGGGGCTGCGGTCTCACCTGTGCTACCTATGCCCCGACGTATGAGGCACGCTCGGCGGCGTGTTTTGCCCGAACCCGGCACGGGGCTTGCGAACGTCCGGGGATTTCTCCCACGCCAAAGAGGCCACCCCCCAAAGCTGTGGCCAGCCCTGTGCACCCACTGCCGCCGCTTTCATGGCACCACTAAGACTGGGGCTGCGGTCTCACCTGTGCTACCTATGCCCCGACGTACGAGGCACGCTCGGCGGCGTTTTTTGCCCGAACCCGGCACGGGGCTTGCGAACGTCCGGGGATTTCTCCCACACCAAAGAGGCCAACCAGTAAGCTGTGGCCAGCGCTGTGCACCCACTGCCGCCGCTTCCACGGCACCACAGAGACTGGGGCTGCGGTCTCACCTGTGTTACCTATGCCCCGACGTATGAGGCACGCTCGGCGGCGTTTTTTGCCCGAACCGGACACGGGGCTTGCGAACGTCTGGGGATTTCTCCCACGCCAAAGAGGCCACCCCCCAAAGCTGTGGCCAGCCCTGTGCACCCACTGCCGCCGCTTTCATGGCACCACTAAGACTGGGGCTGCGGTCTCACCTGTGCTACCTATGCCCCGACGTACGAGGCACGCTCGGCGGCGTTTTTTGCCCGAACCCGGCACGGGGCTTGCGAACGTCCGGGGATTTCTCCCACGCCAAAGAGCCCAGCCCCCAAAACTATAGCCAGCCCTTGGCCCCCACTGCCGCCGCTTCCACGGCACCACAGAGACTGGGGCTGCGGTTGCACCTGTGCTGCCTATGCCCCGACGTACGAGGCACGCTCGGCGGCGTTTTTTGCCCGAACCCGGCACGGGGCTTGCGAACGTCCGGGGATTTCTCCCACACCAAAGAGCCCAGCCCCCAAAGCTGTGGCCAGCCCTGTGCACCCACTGCCGCCGCTTCCACGGCACCACAGAGACTGGGGCTGCGGTCTCACCTGTGCTACCTATGCCCCGACGTACGAGGCAAGCTCGGCAGCGTTTTTTGCCCGAACCCGGCACGGGGCTTGCGAACGTCCGGGGATTTCTCCCACACCAAAGAGCCCAGCCCCCAAAGCTGTGGCCAGCCCTGTGCACCCACTGCCGCCGCTTCCACGGCACCACAGAGACTGGGGCTGCGGTCTCACCTGTGCTACCTATGCCCCGACGTACGAGGCACGCTCGGCGGCGTTTTTTGCCCGAACCCGGCACGGGGCTTGCGAACGTCCGGGGATTTCTCCCACGCCAAAGAGGCCACCCCCCAAAAGTACAGCCAGCCCTCGGCCCCCACTGCCGCCACTTCCACGGCACCACAGAGACTGGGGCTGCGGTCTCACCTGTGCTACCTATGCCCCGACGTATGAGGCACACTCAGCGGCGTTTTTTGCCCGAACCCGGCACGGGGCTTGCGAACGTCCGGGGATTTCTCCCACACCAAAGAGCCCAGCCCCCAAAACTATAGGCAGCCCTGTGCCCCCACTGCCGCCGCTTCCACGGCACCACAGAGACTGGGGCTGCGGTTGCACCTGTGCTGCCTATGCCCCGACGTACGAGGCACGCTCGGCGGCGTTTTTTGCCCGAACCCAGCACGGGGCTTGCGAACGTCCGGGGATTTCTCCCACGCCAAAGAGGCCACCCCCCAAAACTATAGGCAGCCCTGTGCACCCACTGCCGCCGCTTCCACGGCACCACAGAGACTGGGGCTGCGGTCTCACCTGTGCTGCCTATGCCCCGACGTATGAGGCACACTCGGCGGCGTTTTTTGCCCGAACCCGGCACGGGGCTTGCGAACGTCCGGGGATTTCTCCCACACCAAAGAGCCCAGCCCCCAAAACTATAGGCAGCCCTGTGCCCCCACTGCCGCCGCTTCCACGGCACCACAGAGGCTGGGGCTGCGGTCGCACCTGTGCTGCCTATGCCCCGACGTACGAGGAACGCTCGGCGGCGTTTTTTGCCTGAACCCGGCACGGGGCTTGCGAACGTCCGGGGATTTCTCCCACACCAAAGAGCCCAGCCCCCAAAGCTGTGGCCAGCCCTGTGCACCCACTGCCGCCGCTTCCACGGCACCACAGAGCCTGGGGCTGCGGTCGCACCTGTGCTGCCTATGCCCCGACGTACGAGGCACGCTCGGCGGCGTTTTTTTGCCCGAACCCGGCACGGGGCTTGCGAACGTCCGGGGATTTCTCCCACACCAAAGAGCCCAGCCCCCAAAACTATAGCCAGCCCTCGGCCCCAACTGCCGCCGCTTCCACGGCACCACAGAGACTGGGGCTGCGGTCTCACCTGTGCTACCTATGCCCCGACGTATGAGGCACGCTCGGCGGCGTTTTTTGCCCGAACCCGGCACGGGGCTTGCGAACATCCGGGGATTTCTCCCACACCAAAGAGCCCAGCCCCCAAAACTATAGGCAGCCCTGTGCCCCCACTGCCGCCGCTTCCACGGCACCACAGAGGCTGGGGCTGCGGTCGCACCTGTGCTGCCTATGCCCCGACGTACGAGGAACGCTCGGCGGCGTTTTTTGCCCGAACCCGGCACGGGGCTTGCGAACGTCCGGGGATTTCTCCCACACCAAAGAGCCCAGCCCCCAAAGCTGTGGCCAGCCCTGTGCACCCACTGCCGCCGCTTCCACGGCACCACAGAGACTGGGGCTGCGGTCTCACCTGTGCTACCTATGCCCCGACGTACGAGGCACGCTCGGTGGCGTTTTTTTGCCCGAACCCGGCACGGGGCTTGCGAACGTCCGGGGATTTCTCCCACGCCAAAGAGGCCACCCCCCAAAACTATAGCCAGCCCTCGGCCCCCACTGCCGCCGCTTCCACGGCACCACAGAGACTGGGGCTGCGGTCTCACCTGTGCTGCCTATGCCCCGACGTACGAGGCACGCTCGGCGGCTTTTTTTGCCCGAACCCGGCACGGGGCTTGCGAACGTCCGGGGATTTCTCCCACGCCAAAGAGGCCACCCCCCAAAACTATAGGCAGCCCTGTGCCCCCACTGCCGCCGCTTCCACGGCACCACAGAGACTGGGGCTGCGGTCTCACCTGTGCTACCTATGCCCCGACGTACGAGGCACGCTCGGCGGCGTTTATTGCCCGAACCCGGCACGGGGCTTGCGAACGTCCGGGGATTTCTCCCACACCAAAGAGCCCAGCCCCCAAAGCTGTGGCCAGCCCTGTGCACCCACTGCCGCTGCTTCCATGGCACCACATAGACTGGGGCTGCGGTCTCACCTGTGCTACCTATGCCCCGACGTACGAGGCACGCTCGGCGGCGTTTTTTGCCCGAACCCGGCACGGGGCTTGCGAACGTCCGGGGATTTCTCCCACGCCAAAGAGGCCACCCCCCAAAACTATAGCCAGCCCTCGGCCCCCCACTGCCGCCGCTCCCACGGCACCACAGAGACTGGGGCTGCGGTCTCACCTGTGCTACCTATGCCCCGACGTACGAGGCACGCTCGGCGGCGTTTTTTGCCCGAACCGGGCACAGGGCTTGCGAACGTCCGGGGATTTCTCCCACGCCAAAGAGGCCACCCCCCAAAGCTGTGGCCAGCCCTGTGCACCCACTGCCGCCGCTTCCACGGCACCACAGAGGCTGGGGCTGCGGTCTCACCTGTGCTGCCTATGCCCCGACGTACGAGGCACGCTCGGCGGCGTTTTTTGCCCGAACCCGGCACGGGGCTTGCGAACGTTCGGGGATTTCTCCCACGCCAAAGAGGCCACCCCCCAAAAGTATAGCCAGCCCTCGGCCCCCACTGCCGCCGCTTCCACGGCACCACAGAGACTGGGGCTGCGGTCTCACCTGTGCTACCTATGCCCCAACGTACGAGGCACGCTCGGCGGCGTTTTTTTGCCCGAACCCGGCACGGGGCTTGCGAACGTCCGGGGATTTCTCCCACGCCAAAGAGGCCACCCCCCAAAACTATAGCCAGCCCTGTGCCCCAACTGCCGCCGCTTCCACGGCACCACAGAGCCTGGGGCTGCGGTCGCACCTGTGCTGCCTATGCCCCGACGTACGAGGCACGCTCGGCGGCGTTTTTTGCCCGAACCCGGCACGGGGCTTGCGAACGTCCGGGGATTTCTCCCACACCAAAGAGCCCAGCCCCCAAAACTATAGCCAGCCCTCGGCCCCAACTGCCGCCGCTTCCACGGCACCACAGAGACTGGGGCTGCGGTCTCACCTGTGCTACCTATGCCCCGACGTATGAGGCACGCTCGGCGGCGTTTTTTGCCCGAACCCGGCACGGGGCTTGCGAACATCCGGGGATTTCTCCCACACCAAAGAGCCCAGCCCCCAAAACTATAGCCAGCCCTGTGCACCCATTGCCGCCCGCTTCCACGGCACCACAGAGACTGGGGCTGCGGTTGCACCTGTGCTGCCTATGCCCCGACGTACGAGGCACGCTCCGTGGCGTTTTTTGCCCGAACCCGCACGGGGCTTGCGAACGTCCGGGGATTTCTCCCACACCAACGAGCCCAGTCCCCAAAGCTGTGGGCCAGCGCTGTGCACCCACTGCCGCCCCGACTTCCACGGCACCACAGAGACTGGGGCTGCGGTCTCACCTGTGTTTACCTATGCCCCGACGTATGAGGCACGCTCGGCGGCGTTTTTTGCCCGAACCGGACACGGGGCTTGCGAACGTCTGGGATTTCTCCCACGCCAAAGAGGCCACCCCCCAAAGCTGTGGCCAGCCCTGTGCACCCACTGCCGCCGCTTCCACGGCACCACAGAGACTGGGGCTGCGGTTTGCACCTGTGCTGCCTATCGCCCCGACGTATGAGGCACGCTCGGTGGCGTTTTTTTGCCCGAACCCGGCACGGGGCTTGCGAACGTCCGGGGATTTCTCCCACACCAAAGAGCCCAGCCCCCAAAGCTGTGGCCAGCCCTGTGCACCCCACTGCCGCCGCTTCCACGGCACCACAGAGACTGGGGCTGCGGTCTCACCTGTGCTGACCTATGCCCCCGACGTATGAGGCACGCTCGGCAGCGTTTTTTGCCCGAACCCGGCACGGGGCTTGCGAACGTCCGGGGATTTCTCCCACACCAAAGAGCCCAGCCCCCAAAGCAGTGGCCAGCCCTGTGCACCCACTGCCGCCCGCTTCCACGGCACACAGAGACTGGGGCTGCGGTCTCACCTGTGCTACCTATGCCCCGACGTACGAAGGCACGCTCGGCGGCGTTTTTTGCCCGAACCCGGCACGGGGCTTGCGAACGTCCGGGGATTTCTCCCACGCCAAAGAGGCCACCCCCCAAAAGTACAGCCAGCCCTCGGCCCCCACTGCCGCCGCTTCCACGGCACCACAGAGACTGGGGCTGCGGTCTCACCTGTGCTACCTATGCCCCGACGTATGAGGCACACTCGGCGGCGGTTTTTTGGCCCGAACCCGGCACGGGGCTTGCGAACGTCCGGGGATTTCTCCCACACCAAAGAGCCCAGCCCCCAAAACTATAGGCAAGCTCTGTGCCCCCACTGCCGCCGCTTCCACGGCACCACAGAGGCTGGGGCTGCGGTCGCACCTGTGCTGCCTATGCCCCGACGTACGAGGAACGCTCGGGCGGCGTTTTTTGCCCGAACCCGGCACGGGGCTGCGAACGTCCGGGGATTTCTCCCCACACCAAAGAGCCCAGCCCCCAAAGCTGTGGCCAGCCCTGTGCACCCACTGCCGCCGCTTCCACGGCACCACAGAGACTGGGGGCTGCGGTCTCACCTGTGCTGCCTATGCCCCCGACGTATGAGGCACACTCGGCGGCGTTTTTTGCCCGAACCCGGCACGGGGCTTGCGAACGTCCGGGGATTTCTCCCACACCAAAGAGCCCAGCCCCCCAAAACTATAGGCAGCCCTGTGCCCCCACTGCCGCCGCTTCCACGGCACCACAGAGGCTGGGGCTGCGGTCGCACCTGTGCTGCCTATGCCCCGACGTACGAGGGAACGCTCGGCGGCGATTTTTTGCCTGAACCCGGCACGGGGCTTGCGAACGTCCGGGGATTTCTCCCACACCAAAGAGCCCAGCCCCCCAAAGCTGTGGCCAGCCCTGTGCACCCCACTGCCGCCGCTTCCACGGCACCACAGAGCCTGGGGCTGCGGTCGCACCTGTGCTGCCTATGCCCCGACGTACGAGGCAACGCTCGGCGGCGTTTTTTGCCCGAACCCGGCACGGGGCTTGCGAACGTCCGGGGATTTCTCCCACACCAAAGAGCCCAGCCCCCAAAACTATAGCCAGCCCTCGGCCCAAACTGCCGCCGCTTCCACGGCACCACAGAGACTGGGGCTGCGGTCTCACCTGTGCTACCTATGCCCCGACGTATGAGGCACGCTCGGCGGCGTTTTTTGCCCGAACCCGGCACGGGGCTTGCGAACATCCGGGATTTCTCCCACACCAAAGAGCCCAGCCCCCAAAACTATAGGCAGCCCTGTGCCCCCCACTGCCGCCGCTTCCACCGGCACCACAGAGCCTGGGCTGCGGTCGCACCTGTGCTGCCTATGCCCCGACGTACGAGGAACGCTCGGCGGCGTTTTTTGCCCGAACCCGGCACGGGGCTTTGCGAACGTCCGGGGATTTCTCCCACACCAAAGAGCCCAGCCCCCAAAGCTGTGGCCAGCCCTGTGCACCCACTGCCGCCGCTTCCACGGCACCACAGAGACTGGGGCTGCGGTCTCACCTGTGCTACCTATGCCCCAACGTACGAGGCACGCTCGGTGGCGTTTTTTGCCCGAACCCGGCACGGGGCTTGCGAACGTCCGGGGATTTCTCCCACGCCAAAGAGGCCACCCCCCAAAACTATAGCCAGCCCTCGGCCCCCCACTGCCGCCGCTTCCCACGGCACCACAGAGACTGGGGCTGCGGTCTCACCTGTGCTGCCTATGCCCCGACGTACGAGGCACGCTCGGCGGCTTTTTTTGCCCGAACCCGGCACGGGGCTTGCGAACGTCCGGGGATTTCTCCCACGCCAAAGAGGGCCACCCCCCCAAAACTATAGGCAGCCCTGTGCCCCCACTGCCGCCGCTTCCACGGCCACCACAGAGACTGGGGCTGCGGTCTCACCTGTGCTACCTATGCCCCGACGTACGAGGCACGCTCGGCGGCGTTTATTGCCCGAACCCGGCACGGGGCTTGCGAACGTCCGGGGATTTCTCCCACACCCAAAGAGCCCAGCCCCCAAAGCTGTGGCCAGCCCTGTGCACCCACTGCCGCTGCTTCCATGGCACCACATAGACTGGGGCTGCGGTCTCACCTGTGCTACCTATGCCCCGACGTACGAGGCACGCTCGGCGGCGTTTTTTGCCCGAACCCGGCACGGGGCTTGCGAACGTCCGGGGATTTCTCCCACGCCAAAGAGGCCACCCCCCAAAACTATAGCCAGCCCTCGGCCCCCACTGCCGCCGCTCCCACGGCACCACAGAGACTGGGGCTGCGGTCTCACCTGTGCTACCTATGCCCCGACGTACGAGGCACGCTCGGCGGCGTTTTTTGCCCGAACCGGGCACAGGGCTTGCGAACGTCCGGGGATTTCTCCCACGCCAAAGAGGCCACCCCCCAAAGCTGTGGCCAGCCCTGTGCACCACTGCCGCCGCTTCCACGGCAACCACAGAGGCTGGGGCTGCGGTCTCACCTGTGCTGCCTATGCCCCGACGTACGAGGCACGCTCGGCGGCGTTTTTTGCCCGAACCCGGCACGGGGCTTGCGAACGTTCGGGGATTTCTCCCACGCCAAAGAGGCCACCCCCCAAAAGTATAGCCAGCCCCTCGGCCCCCACTGCCGCCCGCTTCCACGGCACCACAGAGACTGGGGCTGCGGTCTCACCTGTGCTACCTATGCCCCAACGTACGAGGCACGCTCGGCGGCGTTTTTTGCCCGAACCCGGCACGGGGCTTGCGAACGTCCGGGGATTTCTCCCACGCCAAAGAGGCCACCCCCCAAAACTATAGCCAGCCCTGTGCCCCCAACTGCCGCCGCTTCCCACGGCACCACAGAGCCTGGGGCTGCGGTCGCACCTGTGCTGCCTATGCCCCGACGTACGAGGCACGCTCGGCGGCGTTTTTT
>NW_027461340.1:0-46293 GCF_030463565.1 Pelecanus crispus
CCAAAGGCCTCTCAGCCAATGGAGGCGCACCCTCAGAGCCAGCTAGCCAATCAGCACCCCCAACGCCCAATTCCCCCGGCGGGGCCCAATGGGAGCTCACCTCTCAGCAGAGGCGGGGCTGGGCGGAGCCAGCTGGCCAATGAGCGCGGTGCAGAGGGCGGGAGCAGGCGGGCGATTGGCTGCGGTGCAGCACCTCCAGCGCCACCTGCAGGCAGAGGCTGGCGCCGGCTGGGGACAGCAGGGCTGGAGGGGAGCAAGGGGGGTAATTAGGGGTAATTAGGGGGTCTGGGGGTAATTAGGGGGTCTGGGGGTAATTAGGGGGGTAATTAGGGGGCCTGGGGGTAATTAGGGGGGGTAATTAGGGGGCCTGGGGGTAAACAGGGGGGTAATTAGGGGGTCTGGGGGTAAACAGGGGGGGTAATTAGGGGGTCTGGGGGTAATTAGGGGGGTAATTAGGGGGTCTGGGGGTAACTAGGGGGTCTGGGGGTAACTAGGGCAGTAATTAGGGGTTCCGGGGGGTAAATAGGGCAGTAATTAGGGGGTCTGGGGGGTAAACAGGGGGGGTAATTAAGGAGTCCAGAGGTAATTAGGGGGATAATTAGGGAGTCTGGGGGTAATTAGGGGGATAATTAGGGGGTCCGGGGATAATTAGGGGGTCCAGGGATAATTAGGGGGGGTAATTAGGGGGTCCGGGGGGTAATTAGGGGGGGTAATGAGGGGGTCTGGGGGTAAACAGGGGGGGTAATTAGGGGGTTTGGGGGGGTAATTAGGGGGATAATTAGGGGGTCCGGGCGGGGGGTAATTAGGGGGGTAACTAGGGGGTCCGGGGGGGTAATTAGGGGGGGTAATGAGGGGGTCTGGGGGTAAACAGGGGGGTAATTAGGGGGGTTTTGGGGTAATTAGGGGTCCAGGGGGTAATTAGGGGGGTAATTAGGGGTCCAGGGGGGTAATTAGGGGGGTAATTAGGGGGTCCGGGGCACTTACAGGGCAGATGCTCCTCGAAGGCGTCAGCTAATTGCCCCAGGAGGGGCGGGGAAGGAGGGGGGGAAGCTCCGCCCCCTCGAGTGTTGGCTCCGCCCCCTTGGCCTTTGGCTCCGCCCCTGCGGGGGGGCAGCTGAGGGACTCCTGGGGGTACAGAGCGGGGAGGGCAGGGGCAACCCCCCCCAACTGCCCTCCGCTGACCCCCCCAAATGCCCCCCAGCTGTGGCCCCGCCTCCTCTGACACCCCCAGAGCCCCCAAACCTCCCCCAGACCCCCCAATTGCCCCCCAGACCCCCCAATTGCCCCCCAGAGCCCCCAAACCTCCCCCCAGACCCCCCAATTGCCCCCAGACCCCCCAATTGCCCCCCAGAGCCCCCAAACCTCCCCCAGACCCCCCAATTGCCCCCAGACCCCCCAATTGCCCCCAGAGCCCCCAAACCTCCCCCAGACCCCCCCAATTGCCCCCAGACCCCCCAATTGCCCCCAGAGCCCCCAAACCTCCCCCAGAGCCCCCAATTGCCCCCAGACCCCCCAATTGCCCCCCAGAGCCCCCAAATCGCCCCCCCAGACCCCCCAATTGCCCCCCCCAGACCCCCCCAATTGCCCCCCCAGAGCCCCCCAATCGCCCCCCCAGAGCCCCCAAAGCTCCCCAGACCCCCCAATTGCCCCCCAGAGCCCCCAATCGCCCCCCCCAGAGCCCCCAAACCTTTCCCAATCGCCCCCCAGAGCCCTCCAAATGCCCCTTTAGACCCCCCCCAGGTGTGCCCCCAGCCTCCTCTGCTGCCCCACTGACCCCCAAAAACCTCCCCCAGAGGCCCCCAAAACCTCCCCCAGAGGCCCCCAATCGCCCCCCAGAGCCCCCAAACCTCCCCAGAGGCCCCCAATTGCCCCCAGACCCCCCCAATTGCCCCCCAGAGCCCCCAAACCTCCCCCAGAGCCCCCAATTGCCCCCCCAGACCCCCCCAATCGCCCCTCCAGAGCCCCCAAACCTCCCCCAGAGCCCCAATCGCCCCTCCAGAGCCCCCAATCGCCCCCCCAGAGCCCCCAAACCTCCCCCAGACCCCCCCAAAACCTCCCCCAGAGGCCCCCAATCGCCCCCCAGAGCCCCCAAACCTCCCCCAGACCCCCCAAAACCTCCCCCAGACCCCCCAAAACCCTCCCCCAGAGGCCCCCAAAACCTCCCCCAGAGGCCCCCAAAACCTCCCCCAGAGGCCCCCAAAACCTCCCCCAGACCCCACCCCCCCCAAGCGCCTCACCTGCCCCCGGGGTGCCCCCCAGCACCCGCAGCAGCGCCCGCACCACGAAGCTGCCGGCCGGGTGCCGGGCGAAAGCCACCAGGTCACCCCTCACCGCCGCCGCCAGCTGCCCCACGGCTTCCTCCACCTGCCCCACGGCTTCCTCCACCTGCCCCACGGCTTCCCCCAGGGCGGGCAGCACCCGCCCCAGGGCAGCCTCCAGCACCCGGGCCCCCAGCGGGTGCCCCGCCGGCCCCCCCAGGCCCCCCACCACCAAGGGGGGCAGCACCCGCCCCAGCAGAGCCAGGGGGGCCTGGGGCAGCAGCGCCCTGCAGCACCCGCGACCCCCTCGGGTCCAGGGCCACCCCCGGCCCCGCGGCTGCGGCCTCCGCCAGCACGTTGGGGGTGAAAAGGCCTGTGAGAGGGCGAAAAACAGAAAAAAAAAAAAAAAAAATGCTTGAATTAGCCTTAAAAACATACATCAGCGTCGCAAATTCAAACAATCCCGCAAAACGTAATTATTTAGCCCCGATGGCCTAAACGCATCCCCCGCCAAGAATGGCACGGCAACCCCAAACACACCCAAAGCCCCTCAGGATTTCTCCAAACCTGCTCACAGACCCCCAAACCCCCCCTCAGGGAGCCCCCCAGATCCCTTCAAAATCCCTCCAGATCCACTTACGGACCCTCAAAAACGTCTCATAATGCTGCAATATACATTCGCAGGCCCCCCAAAACACCTCAGGGAGCCCGCAGATCTCCTCACAGACCCTAAAAACAAAACACCTCAGGGAGCACCAAAACCCTTCAAAATCCCTCTAGATCCACTTACAGACCCCCCAAACCCCTCATAATCCTGTAATATACGTTCACAGACCCCCAAAACCCCCTCAGGAAGCCCCCAAACCCCTCTAGATCTCTTACAGATCCCCAAAACCCCCTCATGATGCTACAACATGTGCTCACAGACCCCCAAAACCCCTCAGGGAGCCCCAAAATCCCGTCTAGATCACCTTACAGACCCCCCCAAACCCCTCATGATGCTGTAATATACGCTCACAGACCCCCAAAACCCCTCAGGGAGCCCCAAAACCCCCTCTAGATCTCCTTACAGACCCCCCCAAACCCCTCATGATGCTGTAATATATGCTCACAGACCCCCAAAACCCCTCAGGGAGCCCCAAAATCCCTCTAGATCACCTTACAGACCCCCCCAAAACCCCTCATGATGCTGTAATATATGCTCACCCCCCCAAAGCCCCCGCAGGGACCCCCCAAATCTCCTCGCAGACTCCAGAAACCCCTGAGGGAGCCCCGACTCCCCTCGAATTCCCGCCAACCCCCCTCAGGGCCCCCCCCCCAAACCCCCCTCACAGCCCCCCCAAAACCCCCCCCACGCCCGCCCCTCACCGAGCTCCTCCGGGCTCAAGCCCCTCCTGCAGCATCTCCAGAGCCCGTCGGAAATACCCGGCGGCCTCGGGCTCCAGCCGCGGCCCCAGGCCCGGGCCGGCCTCACCGCGGGCCCCCCGCCGCACCCCCATGGCGGAGGAGCTGAGGCCGCCGCTTCCCCAGCATGCACCGCGCGGGGCAGACCGGAAGCGCCGCGCTGACCCCGCCCACCACCTACGGTGGCCGGCGAGGGGCACAAAATGGCGGCGCCCGGCTGCCGCGGTGTATCCCAGCGTGCCCCGCGGCTCCGCCCCCCTCATCTCCCGGCAGCCCTTGCGCCGCCCCGGACCCGCCCGCGGCCGCCGGCTCCGGTTCGTTCCCGTTCACGGGGGGGGGGGGCTGGGAGCCCCCCGGGAGCCCCCCGGTGGGGGGTGGGGGGCTGGGAGCCCCCCGGGCCCTGACCCCGCTCTCCTCCCGCAGGAGCCGGAGCCCCCCCGGACGTCGCCATGGTGAGGGAGCGCCCCCCCGGGATGGACCCCGCTGTCCCGTGGTGCACCGCGGCACCCCAGTGCTCCCAGTGCTCCCAGTGACCCTCCCAGTCACCCCCCGGTCCTTCCCAGTGCTCCCAGTCACCCCCCTCGTCCTTCCCAGTCACCCCCCGGTCCTTCCCAGTGCTCCCAGTCACCCCCCCGGTCCTTCCCAGTGCTCCCAGTCACCCCCCTCGTCCTTCCCAGTCACCCCCCGGTCCTTCCCAGTGCTCCCAGTGCTCCCAGTCACCCCCCTCGTCCTTCCCAGTGACCCCCCCGGTCCTTCCCAGTGCTCCCAGTGACCCCCCTCGTCCTTCCCAGTCACCCCCCGGTCCTTCCCAGTGCTCCCAGTGACCCCCCTCGTCCTTCCCAGTCACCCCCCGGTCCTTCCCAGTGCTCCCAGTCACCCCCCCGGTCCTTCCCAGTGCTCCCAGTCACCCCCCTCGTCCTTCCCAGTCACCCCCCGGTCCTTCCCAGTGCTCCCAGTGCTCCCAGTCACCCCCCTCGTCCTTCCCAGTGACCCCCCCGGTCCTTCCCAGTGCTCCCAGTGACCCCCCTCGTCCTTCCCAGTCACCCCCCGGTCCTTCCCAGTGCTCCCAGTGACCCCCCTCGTCCTTCCCAGTCACCCCCCGGTCCTTCCCAGTGCTCCCAGTCACCCCCCCGGTCCTTCCCAGTGCTCCCAGTCACCCCCCTCGTCCTTCCCAGTCACCCCCCGGTCCTTCCCAGTGCTCCCAGTGCTCCCAGTCACCCCCCTCGTCCTTCCCAGTGACCCCCCCGGTCCTTCCCAGTGCTCCCAGTGACCCCCCTCGTCCTTCCCAGTCACCCCCCGGTCCTTCCCAGTGCTCCCAGTCACCCTCCCAGTCACCCCCCGGTCCTTCCCAGTGCTCCCAGTGAGCCCCCCGGTCCTTCCCAGTGAGCCCCCTGGCCCTTCCCAGTGCTCCCAGTGCTCCCATTCACCCCCCTGGTCCTTTCCAGTCCTCCCAGTTACCCTCCCAGTGACCCCCCTCGTCCTTCCCAGTGCTCCCAGTCACCCTCCCAGTGACCCCCTGGTCCTTCCCAGTGCTCCCAGTGAGCCCCCTGGTCCTTCCCAGTGCCTCCCAGTGCTCCCATTCACCCCCCTGGTCCTTCCCCGTGCTCCCAGTGCTCCCAGTTACCCTCCCAGTGACCCCCCTGGTCCTTCCCAGTAATCCCGATCGCCCCCTTGGTCCTTCCCAGTGCTCCCAGTCACCCCTCTGGTCCTTCCCAGTGCTCCCAGTCACCCCCCTGGTCCTCCCCAGTCCTTCCCAGCGCTCTCCCAGCCCTCCCCAATGACCCCTAGTGCCCCCCAGTCCCTCTCCAGTGCCCCCCAGTCCCTCCCAGTCCCTCCCACCCCTGTGACCCCCCGGTGCCCCCCACTGCCTTGCAGCACGGCCGCCTGAAGCTCCGCCCCCCGGACGCCGCCCGCCGCCGGCAGCGGGAGGAGAAGCTCCGCCTCTACCGCTCCGCCATGGCCACCCTGCTGGAGAAGGTGACCTCTGACCTCTGACCCTGCCTGCCCCCGATCTCTGCCCCCGACCTCTGCCCCCCGGCTGCCCCTGACCTCTGACCCCAGCTGCCCCCGACCTCTGACCCCAGCTGCCCCCCTGACCGCGGCTGCCCCCGACCTCTGCCCCCGGCTGCCCCTGACCTCTGACCCCAGCTGCCCCCTGACCGCGGCTGCCCCCGACCTCTGCCCCCGGCTGCCCCTGACCTCTGACCCCCGCCTGCCCTGATCTCTGACCCCATCTGCCCCCGACCTCCGACCCCAGCTGCCCCCTGCCCCCGGCTGCCCCCCGACCTCTGCCCCCGGCTGCCCCCCGACCTCTGCCCCCGGCTGCCCCCGACCTCTGACCCCAGCTGCCCCCGACCTCTGACCCCAGCTGCCCCCTGACCGCGGCTGCCCCCGACCTCTGACCCCCGCCTGCCCCCGACCTCTGACCCCCGCCTGCCCCTGACCTCTGACCCCCGCCTGCCCCTGATCTCTGACCCCCGCCTGCCCTGATCTCTGACCCCGTCTGCCCCCGACCTGTGATCCCAGCTGCCCCCTGACCCCAGCTGCCCCCTGACCTCCGACCCCCGGCTGCCCCCTGATCTCTGACCCCGGCTGCCCCCCCGATCTCTGACCTTGCCTGCCCTGACCTCTGACCGTGGCTGCCCCGACCTCTGACCCCAGCTGCCTCTGACCCCAGCTGCCCCCCGACCTCTGACCCCGGTTGCCCCCCAACCTCTGACCCCAGCTGCCCCGACCTCCGGCCCCGACCCCTTGGCCCCCCCCCCGCGTGGGCGCCGGTGACCCCTGCCCCCGGGCCGACCCCCGCCCCCGCGGTGCCCCCCTGACCTTTGCCCTCCGCCCCAGCGGGCGCGGGGCGAGCTGGATGCGGAGGCGCTGGCGCTGACGGGCGCGGTGCTGGCGGCCAACCCCGACGTGGGCACCTGCTGGAACCTGCGGCGCCGCGCCCTGCCCCCCGGCCCCCGCCGACTGGTCAGGACTGGGGGCACTGGGAGGCACTGGGAGGGGGCGTGTGGGGGACTGGGGGGCACTGGGAGGGGATTAGCGGGGACTGGGGGGGCACTGGGAGGGGGCGTGCGGGGACTGGGGGGCACTGGGAGGGGGCGTGCGGGGACTGGGGGGGCACTGGGGGGCACTGGGAGGGGATTAGCGGGGGGACTGGGGGGCACTGGGAGGGGATTAGCGGGGACTGGGGGGCACTGGGAGGCACTGGGAGGGGATTAGCGGGGACTGGGGGCACTGGGAGGCACTGGGAGGGGATTAGCGGGGACTGGGGGGCACTGGGAGGGGATTAGCGGGGACTGGGAGGCACTGGGAGGGGATTAGCGGGGACTGGGGGGGCACTGGGAGGGGACGTGCGGGGACTGGGAGGCACTGGGAGGGGATTAGCGGGGACTGGGAGGCACTGGGAGGGGATTAGCGGGGACTGGGGGGCACTGGGAGGGGATTAGCAGGGACTGGGGGGCACTGGGGGGCACTGGGAGGGGATTAGCAGGGACTGGGGGGCACTGGGAGGGGGATTAGCAGGGACTGGGGGGCACTGGGAGGGGATTAGCAGGGACTGGGGGGCACTGGGAGGGGATTAGCAGGGACTGGGGGGCACTGGGAGGGGATTAGCAGGGACTGGGGGGCACTGGGGGGCACTGGGAGGGGGATTAGCGGGGACTGGGGGGGCACTGGGGGGCACTGGGAGGGGATTAGCAGGGACTGGGGGGCACTGGGAGGGACTGGGAGGGGACGTGCGGGGACTGGGAGGCACTGGGAGGCACCGGGAGGGGATTAGCGGGGACTGGGGGGCACTGGGAGGCACTGGGAGGGGATTAGCGGGGACTGGGGGGCACTGGGAGGGGATTAGCGGGGACTGGGGGGCACTGGGAGGGGGACGTGCGGGGACTGGGAGGGACTGGGAGGGGACGTGCGGGGACTGGGAGGGACTGGGAGGGGACGTGCGGGGACTGGGAGGGACTGGGAAGGGATTAGCGGGGACTGGGAGGGACTGGGAGGGGATTAGCAGGGACTGGGAGGGACTGGGAGGGGACGTGCGGGGACTGGGAGGGACTGGGAAGGGATTAGCGGGGACTGGGAGGGACTGGGAGGGGATTAGCAGGGACTGGGAGGGACTGGGAGGGGGACGTGCGGGGACTGGGAGGGACTGGGAAGGGATTTGCAGGTACTGGGAGGGACTGGGAAGGGATTAGCAGAGACTGGGAGGGGATTTCGGAGCACTGGGGGGGTTACTGGGAGGGGCTTTGGGTACTGGGGAGCACTGGGGGGTTACTGGGAGGGGGTTTGGGGGCACTGGGGGTTACTGGGAGAGGGTTTGGGGGTACTGGGAGGGGCTTTGGGGCACTGGGAGGTTACCGGGAGGGGGTTTGGGGGCACTGGGGGTTACTGGGAGAGGGTTTGGGGTTACTGGGAGGGGCTTTGGGGCACTGGGAGGTTACCGGGAGGGGGTTTGGGGGCACTGGGGGTTACTGGGAGAGGGTTTGGGGGTACTGGGAGGGGCTTTGGGGCACTGGGAGGTTACTGGGAGAGGGTTTGGGGGTACTGGGTGTTACTGGGAGGGGGTTTGGGGTTACTGGGAGGGGCTTTGGGGCACTGGGGGGTTACCGGGAGGGGGGTTTGGGGGCACTGGGGGTTACTGGGAGAGGGTTTGGGGGTACTGGGAGGGGATTTGGGGCACTGGGCGGGGTTACCGGGAGGGGGTTTGGGGGTACTGGGGGTTACTGGGAGAGGGCTTGGGGTTACTGGGAGGGGATTTGGGGCACTGGGAGGTTACCGGGAGGGGGGTTTGGGGGCACTGGGGGTTACTGGGAGAGGGTTTGGGGTTACTGGGAGGGGATTTGGGGCACTGGGGGGTTACTGGGAGGGGGTTTGGGGGTACTGGGGGTTACTGGGAGAGGGCTTGGGGTTACTGGGAGGGGATTTTGGGGCACTGGGAGGTTACCGGGAGGGGGTTTGGGGGCACTGGGGGTTACTGGGAGAGGGTTTGGGGGTACTGGGAGGGGATTTGGGGCACTGGGGGGTTACCGGGAGGGGGTTTGGGGGCACTGGGGGTTACTGGGAGAGGGTTTGGGGTTACTGGGAGGGGATTTGGGGCACTGGGAGGTTACCGGGAGGGGGTTTGGGGGCACTGGGGTTACTGGGAGGGGGTTTGGGGGCACTGGGGGTTACTGGGAGGGGGTTTGGGGGCACTGGGGGTTACTGGGAGGGGGTTTGGGGGTATCGGGGGGTTACTGGGAGAGGGTTTGGGGTTACTGGGAGGGGATTTGGGGCACTGGGAGGTTACCGGGAGGGGGTTTGGGGGCACTGGGGGTTACTGGGAGAGGGTTTGGGGGTACTGGGGGTTACTGGGAGGGGGTTTGGGGTACTGGGAGGGGCTTTGGGGCACTGGGGGGTTACTGGGAGGGGGTTTGGGGGCACTGGGGGGGTACCGGGAGGGGCTTTGGGGCAGCGGTGCGGGCACCGGGCGGCACTGGTGGGCACTGGTGGGCACTGGTGCGTACTGGGCGGCTGCCGGGGTCCCCGCAGGGTGCCGGGGGAGCTGGCCTTCGTGGGGGGGTGCCTGGGGGTGAACCCCAAATCCTACGGGGCCTGGCACCACCGGGGCTGGGTGCTGCGCCGCGCCCCCGCGCCCCCCCCCCGCCGCCGCCGAGCGCGCCTTCTGCGACCGCCTGCTGGCCGCCGACCCCCGCAACTGTGAGCACGGACTGGGACGGACTGGGACGGACTGGGAGGGGGCTGGGGGGGCCGGGGGGGGGGGCTGCGGGCACTGGGGGGGGGGCTCGGGGCACCCTGGGGGCACCCTGGGGGGGGCGCTGGGGGGCGCTGGGGCGGGGGTTTAAAGCCGGAATTTGCGCCTTAGAGGGTACTGGTTTATACTGGTTTGTACTGGTTTGGGGTTGGGGGAAGGCGAGAGGCACTGGTTTGTGCTGGGACAGACTGGGAGGAGGGTTTGGGGGCTGCTGGGAGGGGTCTTGAGGCCGTAATAGGAGCGGGGTTTTGGGTGGAGGGGGTTACTGGTTTATACTGGGAGCTGGTAGGACGTAGTCTGAGGGTTGTTAAGCCGTAATAGGAGCGGGTTTTGGGTGGAAACTGTTACTGGTTTATACTGGGAGCTGGTGGGACGTAGTCCGAGGGTTGTTAAGCCGTAATAGGAGCGGGTTTTTGGGTGGAGAGAGTTACTGGTTTATACTGGGAGCAGGCAGAAGACAGCCTGGGGGTTCTTAAGCCATAGTAGGAGTGAGTTTTGGGGTGAAAAAACGTTACTGGTTTATACTGGGAGTTAGTGGAACGTAGTCTGAGGGCTGTTAAGTCATAATAGGAGCGAGTGTTTGGGTGGAAACTGTTACTGGTTTATACTGGGAGCTGGCGGAAGGCAGCGTGGGGGTTGTTAGAATGTACTAGGAGCAGGTTATAAGCTGGAAAAGGTTACTGGTTTATACTGGGAACAGGCAGAACGCAGTCTGGGAATTGTTAAACCACAGTAGGACACATTTTATGGGTAGAAAAAGTTACTGGTTTATACTGGAAGCTAGCGGAATGTAGCCTGGGGCTTGTTAAACCATAGTACAAGGGGTTTTTTCGGGTGGAAAGGGTTCCTGGTTTATACTGGGAGCTGCAAAACACAGCCTGGAAGTTCTTAAACCGTAGTAGGAGTGGGTTTTTTGGGGAGAAAACGTTACTGGTTTATACTGGGAGATGGCAAAGGCAGTTTGAGGGCTGTTAGATTGTACCAGGAGCGGGTTTGTGAGTGGAAAGTCTTACTGGTTTATACTGGCAGCTGGCAAAAGACGCTCAGGGAGTTCTTAAAGCATAGCAGGGATGAGTTTTTGGGTAGAAAACGTTACTGGTTTATACTGGGAGATGACAAAGGCAGTTTGGGGGTTGTTAAACCATAGCAGGACTGGGGTTTTGGTTGGAAAAGGTTACTGGTTTATACTGGGAGATGGTAGGAGGCAGTCTGGCGGTTGCTAGCTGCACTGAGAGTGAGTTTTTTGGTGGAAAAGGTTACTGGTTTATACTGGGAGATGGTAGCAGGCAGTCTGGGAGTTGCTAGGTTGCACTGGGAGGGAGTTTTTTGATGGAAAAGGTTACTGGTTTATACTGGGAGATGGTAGGGAGGCAGTCTGGGGGTTGCTAGACTGCACTGAGAGTGAGTTTTTTGGTGGAAAAGGTTACTGGTTTATACTGGGAGATGGTAGAAGGCAGTCTGGGGGTTGCTAGGCTGCACTGAGAGTGAGTTTTTTTGGTGGAAAAGGTTACTGGTTTATACTGGGAGCTGGCGAAAGCACTTTGTGAGTTGTTAAATCGTAGCAGGAGGGGGTTTTTTGCGTAGAGAGGGTTACTGGTTTATACTGGGAGCTACTGGGATGGGGTTAAAGGGCTCGCGGGGGGCACCAGCACCCACTGGTCCTTACCGGTGGCCCCTCAGTCCACGCCGGGGAGCACCGCCGGGCGCTGGCGGCCGAGGAAGACCCCGAGGCCGAGCTGGCCTTCGCCGGGGCCCTGCTCAGCCGCGACTTCTCCAACTTCTCCGCCTGGCACCACCGGGGCCGGCTGCTGGCTCCCCGCCCGGAGCCCGGGATCCGCCGGGAGCGGGGCAGGGGCGCTGCCCGTGCACCGCCTGCAGACGGGTGAGGCCGGGGAACCGAAAAAAAAAAAAAAAAAAAACAGCGTTCCAAAACGCCGGGGTCCCCTCCCGGGTGCGGGAGTCCCCTCTGGGGTGCTGGGGTCCCCCTCCCGGGGTCCCCTCCCGGACTCTGGGGTCCCCTCCCGGACTCTGGGGTCCCCTCCCCGGTGCTGGGGTCCCCTCCTGAACTCCAGGGTCCCCTCCCGGGTGCTGGGGGTCCCCTCCCGGGTGCGGGGGGTCCCCTCCCGGACTCCAGGGTCCCCTCCCCGGTGCTGGGGTCCCCTCCTGAACTCCAGGGTCCCCTCCCCGGTGCTGGGGGTCCCCTCCCGGGTGCGGGGGTCCCCTCCTGAACTCCAGGGTCCCCTCCCCGGACTCTGGGGTCCCCTCCCCAGTGCTGGGGTCCCCTCCCGGACTCCGGGGTCCCCTCCCGGACTCCGGGGTCCCCTCCCGGGTGCGGGGGTCCCCTCCCGGGTGCTGGGGGTCCCCTCCCCGGTGCTGGGGTCCCCTCCTGAACTCCAGGGTCCCCTCCCCGGACTCTGGGGTCCCCTCCCCGGTGCTGGGGTCCCCTCCTGAACTCCGGGGTCCCCTCCCGGACTCCGGGGTCCCCTCCCGGGTGCGGGGGTCCCCTCCTGAACTCCAGGGTCCCCTCCCCGGTGCTGGGGGTCCCCTCCCGGGTGCGGGGGTCCCCTCCTGAACTCCGGGGTCCCCTCCCGGGTGCTGGGGGTCCCCTCCCGGGTGCGGGGGTCCCCTCCCCGGACTCTGGGGTCCCCTCCCCGGACTCTGGGGTCCCCTCCCCGGTGCTGGGGTCCCCTCCCCGGTGCTGGGGTCCCCTCCTGAACTCCGGGGTCCCCTCCCGGGTGCTGGGGGTCCCCTCCCGGGTGCGGGGGTCCCCTCCTGAACTCCAGGGTCCCCT
This sequence comes from Pelecanus crispus, assembly GCF_030463565.1. Lineage (NCBI taxonomy): Eukaryota > Metazoa > Chordata > Aves > Pelecaniformes > Pelecanidae > Pelecanus > Pelecanus crispus. The sequence continues at coordinate 12,206 of NW_027461340.1, forward strand.
CCTGGGTGCAGGGGTCCCCTCCTGGACTCTGGCGTCCCCTCCTGGACTCTGGGGTCCCCTCCTGGGTGCCGGGGTCCCCTCCCGGACTCCGGGGTCCCCTCGCTGCCCGCCCTTGCCCCCCGCAGAGCTGGAGCTGGTGCAGAACGCCGTCTTCACCGACCCCAACGACCAGAGCGCCTGGGTCTACCTGCGCTGCATCCTCTCCCGCGGTACGCCGGGTCCCCCTCCCGAATTCCGGGGTCCCTCCCGAATTCCGGGGTCCCCTCCGGACCCCTGGGACCCACCCTGAACGCTCTGGGTCTCCCCCCGCCCCCGGCAGCGTCCCCGCCACCGAGGATTCTCTGCCTCTACGTCAACCGGGAGGACGCGACGCTGGCGGTGACGTTCTCCCGCCCCGTCATGGTGAGCCCGGACCCCTGGGTCCCCCTCCCCCGGACCCCTGGGTCCCCCTCCCCAGACCCCTGGGTCCCCCTCTCCCGGACCCCTGGGTCCCCCTCCCCAGACCCCTGGGTCCCCCTCTCCCGGACCCCTGGGTACCCCCTCCCCAAACCCCTGGGTCCCCCTCCCCGGACCCCTGGGTCCCCCCCCAACCCCTGGGTACCCCCCCCAAACCCCTGGGTCCCCCTCTCCCGCACCCCTGGGCACCCCCCCCCAAACCCCTGGGCACCCCCTCTCCCAAACCCCTGGGTCCCCCTCTCCCGCACCCCTGGGTCCCCCTCCTGGATCCCCGGGTCCCCCCCCAGACCCCCGGGTCTCCCCCAACCCCTGGGTCCCCTCTCCCAGCCCCCCGGGTCCCCCCCCAGCCCCTCAGGTCCCCCCCCAGCCCCTGGGTGCCCCCCAGCCCCCTGGGTCCCCCCCCAGACCCCCGGGTCTCCCCCAACCCCTGGGGTCCCCTCTCCCAGCCCCCTGGGTCCCCCCCCAGCCCCTGGGTGCCCCCCAGCCCCCCGGGTCCCCCCCCAGCCCCCGGGTGCCCCCCCGGACCCCTGGGTGCCCCCTTGCCCCGACGCCTGGCTGCGGCAGGTTGGGGCGGGGAGCTCGGCGCTGACGGCGACGCTGGACGGCTCCGCGCTGGAAGGGGCGTGGCGCTCGGGGGAGGGGCGGCCACGCCCCAGCCACACCTGGGTATCCGCCCGGACCCCCGGGGTCCCCCCCCCAAATGTCTGGGGTCCCCTCCTGGGTGCTGGGGTCCCCTCCCAAACGCTGGGGTCCCCCCCAAACATCTGGGTCTCCTCCTGGGTGCTGGGGTCCCCTTCCCGGATCCCTGGGTCCCCCCCCCAGATCCCTGGGTCCCCCCCAAATGCTGGGGTCCCCTCCCAACCATGGGGTCCCCCCCCAAATGCCGGGGTCCCCCCCCCAAATGCCTGGGTCCCCCCCCCACATGCTGGGGTCCCCCCAATTGTCTGGGTCCCCCCTCCCAATCATGGGGTCCCCCCCCAAATGCCGGGGTCCCCCCCCCAAATGTCTGGGTCCCCCCAAAATGCCGGGGTCCACCCCCAGACCCTGGGTCCCCCCAAATGCTGGGGTCCCCCCCCCCACCCACGGGGTCTCCCCCCAAATGCTGGGGTCCCCCCCAAATGCCGGGGTCCCCTCCCACCCACGGGGTCCCCCCCAAAATGCCGGGGTCCCCCCCCAAATGCTGGGGTCCCCCCCCAGATCCCTGGGTCCCCCCTCCCAACCACGGGGTCCCCCCCCCAGACCCCTGGGGGTCCCCCCCAAATGGCCGGGGGTCCCCTCCCACCCATGGGGTCCCCCCAAAATGCCAGGGTCCCCCCCCAGACCCTGGGTCCCCCCCAAATGCTGGGGTCCCCCCTCCCACCCATGGGGTCCCCCCCAAATGCTGGGGTCCCCCCCCAGACCCCTGGGGGTCCCCCCAAATGCCAGGGTCCCCCCCCCCACCCATGGGGTCCCCCCCAAATGCTGTTCCTTAACGGGAGCGGCAGCTCTGCGACCTCCCCCTGGGCCTGGCTCCGCCCCCTGCCCGGCCCCGCCTCCACTTCCGGGTCACCTGGGAGCCTGACCCCGCCCACCACGAGGTGACGCTGCTGCCAGGTGGGAAGCCACGCCCCCTTCCCCCTGTAAGCCACGCCCCATTCGGGCCACGCCCTGCTCTAGCAAGCCACGCCCCCTTCCCCCTGTAAGCCACGCCCCCATTCGGGCCACGCCCCTGCTCTAGCCACGCCCCTTCTCTCCTAGATGAGGACGAGGCATGGTGGCAGGAACCAATCGTAGCCCGCGAGCTCTTCTGGTAAGCCCCGCCCCTACCTCCTTAAGCCCCCGCCCCTTTCCCCACAGCCCCGCCTGCTGGCCACGCCCCCTCCGGGCAGCAGGCTCCTCCCCTCCACCCAAGCTCCGCCCACTCCCCCCGGGGCCACGCCCCCCTTGGTTAAGCCCCGCCCCTTGGGTGCACTCAGCCCCCTGGTGGAGCACCAGGGACCCACCCCCCCCCGGGTCTAGGCCCCCGCCCCCCCCGGGTCTAGGCCCCCGCCCCCCCCCGGGTCTAGGCCCCGCCCCCAGGCCTGAGGTGGAGCCCCAAGGACCCCGCCCCCCGGGTCTGGGCCCCCGCCCCCGAGCCTAAGCCCCACCCCCAGGCCCGAGGTGGAGCACCAGGCCCCGCCCCCCCCCGGGGTCTAGGCCCCGCCCCCCCCGGGTCTAGGCCCCCGCCCCCCCCCCCGGGTCTAGGCCCCGCCCCCCCCCCGGGTCTAGGCCCCCGCCCCCCCCCCGGGGTCTAGGCCCCCGCCCCCCCCCGGGTCTAGGCCCCCGCCCCCAGGCCCGAGGTGGAGCCCCAAGGACCCGCCCCCCGGGTCTGGGCCCCCGCCCCCCGAGCCTAAGCCCCACCCACAGGCCCGAGGTGGAGCACCAGGCCCCTCCCCCCCGGGTCTAGGCCCCCTCCCCCCTGGGTCTAGGCCCCGCCCCCCCGCCTAAGCCCCGCCCCCCCAGGCCCGAGGTGGGCGTGGCCGAGGCCTCGGTGCTGCAGGCGCAGGTGCAGATGTGCCGGCAGCTGCTGGAGCTGGAGCCCCCGCAGCCGCGGTGAGCGCCCGCGGCCCCCGACCCCGCCCCGGGGGGCCCCCAGACCCCCGGGGACCCCCCAACCTGCCCCCAGGGGGCCCCCAAACCCCGGGGGGCACCCCCAACCCGCCCCCCAGGGTCCCCCCCCTGCCCCCCAGGGTGCCCCCAGACCCCAGGGTGCCCCCACACCCCAGGGTCCCCCCCCCCCGCCTCCCGGGGTCTCCCCCCTGCCCCCAGGGGTCCCCCCCCCAGACCCCGGGGTGCCCCCCACACCCCCAGGGGCCCCCCCTCCCACCCCCCAGGGGTCCCCACATGCCCCCAGGGTGCCCCCAGACCCCCAGGGTCCCCCCCCCTGCCCCCCCGGGGGTCCCCCCCCTGCCCCCCGGGGTGCCCCCCCTGACCCCAGGGTCCCCCCCCTGCCCCCAGGGTGCCCCCCCCGCCTCCCGGGGTCCCCCCCCTGCCCCCAGGGTCCCCCCCCAGACCCCGGGGTGCCCCCCCACACCCCAGGGCCCCCCCCCTCCCACCCCCAGGGGTCCCCCCCCAGACCCCAGGGTCCCCCCCCCCCCGCCCTCCCGAGTCCCTCCCACACCCCAGGGTCCCCCCCACACCCACCGGGGTCCCCCCTTGTCCCCCGGGGTCCCCCCCAGATCCCGGGGTCCCCCCATGCCCCCCGGGGTCCCCCCCAGACCCCAGGGCCCCCCCCCCGCCCCCCGGTGTGCTCCCCCAACCCCCAGGGTCCCCCCCCCCCGCCCCCGGGGTCGCCCCCAGGCCCCAGGGTCCCCCCCCCCCAACCCCGGGGTCCCCCCCCCCCAGACCCCAGGCTCCCCCCCGCCCCCCCGGTGTCCCCCCCCGCGCCCTGGGGTCCCCCCCTGCCCCCCCCGGTGTCCCCCCCTGACCCCGCGGGGGGGGGCAGGCTGCCTGCTGACGCTGGTGCTGCTGCTGTCGGCCCTGGACCCCCTGGCCCACGCGGAGGAGACGCGGCGCTGCCTGCGGGCGCTGCAGGTGGGCGGGGCTTCGCGGGGAGGGGGGCGGGGCGGGCGGGGGGGGGGCAGGGCCGGCTGTGACCCCCGCCCCCCCCCCCCCCCCCCCCCCCCCCCCCCCCCCCCCCCAGGAGGCGGACCCGCTGCGCCGCGGCTTCGTGGCCGACGTGGCCTCGCGGGCGGAGGCGGCGCGCTGGGCGTGCTGCTGCGGCGCGAGGGCGGGGCCGGGCGGCGCCCTCAGGCTCCGCCTCCCGGGAAGGTAGGGGGCGGGGCCTGAAAGGGTGGGGCTGGAGGGGGGCGGGGCCTGAAGGGGCAGGGCTGGGGTGGGAGGGGCTTGAGGGGAAGGAGGAGCCTGGGGGAATGGGGGTGGGGTGTTCCGGAGGGGGTGTGGCCTGAGTGGGTGGGGGCTAAGGGAGTGGGAGGGGCTTAGGGTGGGGTGGGAGGGGCTTGAGGGGAAGGGGGAGCCTCGGGGAATGGGGGCGGGGGTGTCCTGAAGGGGGTGTGGCCTGAAGGGGTGGGGCTAAAGCAGTGGGAGGGGCTTGAGGGGAAGCAGGAGCCTGGGGGGAAATAGGAGTGGGGCAGCTGGGAGGGGGTGTGGCCTGGAGTGGGCGGGGGCTAAGGGAGTGGGAGGAGCTTGGGTTGCATGGGAGGGGCTTGGAGTGGGGTGGGAGGGGCTTGAGGGGAAGGGGGGGGCTTAGGGGAATGTGGGCGGGGCATCTTGGAGGGGGTGGGGCTAAAGGAGTGGGAGGGGCTTGAGGGGAAGGAGGAGCCTGGGGAAATGGGGGTGGGGCATCTGAGAGGGGGTGTGGGTGGAGTGGGCGGGGCTAAGGGAGTGGGAGGAGCTTGGGGTTGCATGGGAGGGGCGTGGGGTGGGAGGGGCTTGAGGGGAAGGAGGAGCCTAGGACACTGGGGGGTGGGGCATCTGAGAGGGGGTGTGGCCTGAAGGGGTGGGGCTAAGGGAGTGGGGAGGGGCTTGAGGGGAAGGAGGAGCCTAGGAGAAGGGGGGGTGGGGCATCTTGGAAGGGGGTGTGGCCTGAAGGGGCGGGGGTTAAGGCAGTGGGAGGGGCTTGAGGGAGCACAGCTTAAAGGGGGTGTGGCCAGGGGGCGAGGAGGCGGGGCTCTCCAGCGGGTGGGAGGGGCTTGAAGTGCCTGGGGGTGTGGGTGGGGCTAACGGGGCGTGGCCCCCGGCGGGCCCCGCCCCCCTCGGCCCGGCCCCCGCCCCCAGGCGCTGAGGCCTGCTGCCGCTGCTGGAGCACATGGCGCTGGTGACGCACCTGGAGCTGCCCCGCAAACCCGCCTGGGGGGGCTGCCCCCCCGCCCTGGGGGGGCTGCGGGCGCCTGCAGGTGCGACCCCCGGGCTTGGGGGGGACCCCGGGGGTTTTTGGGGGGGACCCAGGTGCCCGGGGGGCGACCCCGGGGTTTGGGGAGGGGACCCCAGTGTTTCGGGGGGGACCCTGGGGTTTGGGGGGGGGGGGGGGGGGGGGGGGACCCCGGGGTTTGGGGGAACCCAGGTGCCCGGGGGGGGGACTCCAGGGGTTGGGGGGGGACCCCGGGGTTTGGGGGAACCCAGGTGCCCAGGGGGGGGGACCCCGGGGGTTGGGGGGGGACCCCGGGGTTTGGGGGGGTATCCAGGTGATGGGGGGGGGGGAACCCGGGGTTTGGGGGAACCCAGGTGCCCGGGGGGGGGGGACCCCCGAGGGTTGGGGGGGGACCCTGGGGTTTGGGGGGACCCAGGTGCCCGGGGGGGGGGACCCCGAGGGTTGGGGGGGACCCTGGGGTTTGGGGGGACCCAGGTGCCCGGGGGGGGGTTGGGGGGTCCCAGGTGCCCGGGGGGGGACGGACCCAGGTGCCCGGGGGGGGGGACCCCCGGGATTTGGGGGGGGACCCAGGTGCCTGGGGGGCATTGGGGGGTCCCAGGTGCCCGGGGGGGGGACCCCGGGGTTTGGGGGGGACCCAGGTGCCCGGGGGGGGACCCCGGGGTTTGGGGGGGACCCAGGTGCCTGGGGGGGCGTTGGGGGGGTCCCAGGTGCCCAGGGGGGGGACCCCGGGGTTTGGGGGGGACCCAGGTGCCTGGGGGGCGTTGGGGGGTCCAGGTGCCCGGGGGGGGGGACCCCGGGGTTTGGGGGGGACCCAGGTGCCCAGGGGGGGGGGACCCCGGGGTTTGGGGGGGGACCCAGGGTGCCTGGGGGGCGTTGGGGGGTCCCAGGTGCCCTGGGGGGGGGACCCCGGGGTTTGGGGGGACCCAGGTGTCCCCCGAGGGGGGACCCCCCAGCATTTTGGGATTGGGGACCCATGCGGGCCCCCCCCGTGACCCCCCCAGGTGCTGGACGTGTCCCACAACAAGATCACGACCCTGGGGGGGCTCCCGCCCCTCCCCCGCCTGGAGGAGCTGCGTCTCGATGGCAACCGTATCCGGGGGGGCGGGGCTTGAGGGGCGATGGGCGGGGCTTGAGGGGTCGTGGGAGGGGCTTGAAGGGTGGAGGGCGGGGCTCGAGGGGTCGTGGGCGGGGTTTGAGGGTGGTGGGTGGGGCTCGAGGGGTCCGTGGGCGGGGCTTGAGGGGGTCGTGGGTGGAGCTTGATGGGTGGTGGGCGGGGCTTGAGGGCTCGTGGGAGGGGCTTGAGGGTGGTGGGTGGGGTTTGAGGGGTCGTGGGTGGAGCTTAATGAGGTGTTGGGCGGGGCTTGAGGGTCGTGGGCGGGGCTTGAGGGTGGTGGGCGGGGCTTGAAAGGGCCTGGGGGGTGGAGCTGCGGGTGAGGGGTGGGGTTTTTAGCGGGGTGGGCGGGGCCCACAGGGGGTGTGGGCGGGGCTTGGAGGGGCGGGAGGGCTTGGGGGGTGGGGGCTACAGGGGGGTGGGGAGGGGCTTACGGGGACCAATGGGCTGGGGAGGGGGGCTGCGGGAGGCGGAGCTTAGGAGGAATGGGCGGGGCTTCCTTGGGCGTGTGCTCCTTGACTCCACCCCTTCCAGCCATAAGCCACGCCTCCGCCCTGGCCCCATTGGCCGCCTGCCCCCGGCTGGCTCGCCTCCGATTGGCCGAGACCCCCCTGGCCGCCGAGCCCCAGGCCGCCGCCCACCTGGCTCAGCTCCTCCCCCCGCGTCGACGTCACCCTCGCCTGATTGGCCGGTGCCTGGAGCTCCGCCCACCCCCGCCCTGCCGGTGTCGCCGCCCCCCTCCGCGGCTCGGCCCCGCCCCTTAAAGGGGCCGCGGAATAAAGCGATAATAACGTTAAGGCGGGGTTTGTCGGGGCGGGAGGGGCTTGGGGGGGGTTTTGGGGGGCACGCAGGCGCCCGGGGCGGCTCCCTCCCCCCCCCGGGGGACCCCGGCGCCCGCCTCTCCCCGTCCCTCCCAGTTCCTCCTCCCCGCCCCCGGTTGCCTCATCGGGGCCAAACCCCAAAACCGCCGCCCGCTTGCGCCATCGCCGGGTGGGGACCCAGGCGGCCGGGAGGGACCCAGGCGTCCGGGCACGTCCCGGGCACCCAAAACCCGCCAGGCCCGGCCGCTGGGGCGGGGCAGCGGCAGGACCCGTTCATCCGCCCCCTCCTCCCCCCCCCCCAAAAAAAGAAAAAAATCCCTGGAGGGGGGGGGGTGGGGAGGCTGCGTCACCCCGGCCCCCGCCCTGCCCTGCGGCGGCTTTGCCAAAAACGGAGCCGGCCCTGACAAAAAGCCAGCCGGAGCCCCCCCACCCCTTTGCCAAATAGAGAGCCGCCCCGCAGGTGCCCCCCGGTCAAATGGTGACGGCCGCAGAGGGCCCAACCCGGCGAGCCCGCCCCGCCCCCTAGGGCCTGGTGCTAAATAGTGAGCCGGCAGCCCTGCCCCACGGCTCACCTGTCGGCGCCCTGCCCCATAGCGCGCTCGGCCATATAGTGAGCCGTAACCCACCCCACGGGACGCCCCTGCCACATAGTGAGTCATTGGCCAGCCCTATGAGACCCCCCTGCCACATAGTGAGCCATTGGCCCACACTGAGACTCACCCTGCCACATAGTGAGCCATTAGCCTGCCCTATGAGACCCCCCTGCCACATAGTGAACCATTGGCCCACCCTATCAGACCCCCCTGCCACATAGTGAGCCATTGGCCCACCCTATGAGACTTCTCCTGCCACATAGTGAGCCATTGGCCAGCCCTATGAGACCCCCTGCCACATAGTGAGCCATTGGCCAGCCCTATGAGGCCCCCCTGCCACATAGTGAGCCATTCTGCCATTCCATGAGACCCCCCCTGCCACATAGTGAGCCACTTGCCCACCCTATGAGACCCCTCCTGCTACATAGTGAGCCAGTCTGCCATTCCATGGGGACCCCCTGCCACATAGTGAGCCATTCTGCCATTCCACGAGACCCCCCCTGCCACATAGTGAGCCATTGGCCCACACTGAGACCCCCCTGCCACATAGTGAGCCATTGGCCCACACTGAGACCCCCCTGCCACATAGTGAGCCATTGGCCAGCCCTATGAGACCCCCCTGCCACATAGTGAGCCATTGGCCCACACTGAGACCCCCCTGCCACATAGTGAGCCATTGGCCCGCCCTACGAGGCCCCCCCGCCACATAGTGAGCCACGGCCCCACCCCACGCTGTGGGGCAATGAGGGGGCGTGGTCTGCGTGAGCCCCGCCCCTTCCTCCCGAGGCCACGCCCCTCTCGCCTGATCTACCAGCCCCAGTGAGCGCGGGGCACTGGGAGTGCTGGGAGCTGCTGGGAGGGTACTGGGGGGTACTGGGGATACTGGGGGAGGGGGTCGGGGGTATTGGGGTGGCTGGAAGGGGTAACTGGGCAAACTGGGAGGCTGGGGAGGGGGGAGCTGGGCTTACTGGGAGCACTGGGAGGGGGTTACTGGGCAAACTGGGAGCACTGGGTGAGGTTAATAGGGTTACTGGGAAGACAGGGGGGACCCGGGGAGGGTTACTGGGAGGGCTGGGGAGTTGCTGGGAGCACTGGCAGGGGGTAACTGGAGTTACTGGGAGCACTGGGAGCGGGTTACTGGGCAAGCTGGGAGGACTGGGAGGGGTTAATAGAGTTACTAAAAGGTGTGGGAGGACCCAGAGGGGGTTACTGGGAGGACTGGGAGGACTGGGAGGGGGTTACTGGGCAGACTGTGAGCACTAGGAGGGGTTAATAGACTTACTGGGAGAACTGGGAGAACTGGGAGGGGGGGTACTGGGCAAACTGGGAACACTGGGGGGGATTAATAGACTTACTGGGAGGACTGGGGGTTACTGGGGGGTACTGGGAGAACTGGGAGGGGGGTACTGGGCAAACTGGGAGCACTGGGAGGGGTTAATAGACTTACTGGGAGGACCCAGAGCGGTTTACTGGGAGGACTGGAAGAATCTGAGGGGCTTACTGGGAGGGGGTTACTGGGAGGACTGAGGTGACTGGATGGGGGGCAGACTGGGCAAGCAGAGGCACTGGGCAAACTGGGAGCACTGGGAGGGTGGTCGGTACTGGGGCTGCTGGAAGCAGTAGGGGTAACTGGAAGCACTGGGGTTACTGGGAACGCTGGGAGGGTGTAACTGGGGTTACTGGAAGCGCTGGGAGGGGCCAACTGGGAGCACTGTGGTTACCGGGAGCACTGGAGGGGGTAAGTGGGCTTACTGGGAGCACGGGGGGGGGTGTTACTGGGAGCACTTAGGAGGGGGGCTACTGGGAGCAGTGGGAGCACTGGGAGGGGGGGAACTGGGCAGACTGGGGGAACTGGTCGGGCTGGGAGCGCTCCCGGCCGCCCGGGTCCCCGCCGCGGTGGAGGAGGAGGCGGGGGGGGGGGGGGAGCGGCTCGGGCAGGCCCGGACGCCCGGGTCCCTCCGGCGCCAGGCTCGGGCGGGGCACTGGGAAGGACTGGGAGGGAACTGGGCCATACTGGGAGCCTGGGAGGGGTTACTGGGCTCTACTGGGGGGGGATTGGGAGTTACTGGGCTGTACTGGGAGCCTGGGAGAGGTTATAGGGCTGCACTGGGCCATACTGGGCGACACTGGGCCATACTGGGCGACACTGGGCCATACTGGGCCGCACTGGGCCATACTGGGCGTACTGGGAAGGGCTTGATGGCTTCATTGAGTCGTTCTAGAAGCTCTTACTGGTGTGTGGTGGTCCGCTCTGGTTCTTACTGGTTTCTAATGGCTTATACTGGTCCGTAGCGGTCTGTGTGGCCTCATACTGGTCTGTGTGGCCTCATACTGGTCTGTGTGGCCTCATACTGGTCCATCCCGGTCTTACCAGTCATACTGGGAAGGGTCTGGAGGCTTTTAATGGCCCGTTCTGGAAGGTCTTACTGGCCTGTGGTGGTCCGTACTGGTTTCTGCTGCCTTATCCTGCCCTGTGCCGGTCTTTACTGGTCCATACTGATCTTTAGCGAGCTATACTGGGCCATACTGGTCTTACTGGTTGCACCAGAAAAGGTCTGGAGGCTGTAACGGGCTGTTCTGGAAGGTCTCAGGGGTTCGTGGTGGTTCCTACTGGTTCCTGCTCTCTTCCCGTTGTCCCATACTGGTCTTTACAGGGCCATGCTGGTCTGTAATGAACTGTACTGGAACTGCACTGGACCATACTGGTCTTACTGGTCATACTGGCACAGGTCTGGAGGCATTAACGGACCATTCTGAAAGGTCTTACTGGTTCATGGTGGTTCCTACTGGTTTCTGCTCTCTTCTACTGGTCCATGCTGGTCTTTGTGGGCCCGCACTGGTCTTTAATGAACTGTACTGATCCATACTGGTCTTACTGGGAAGGGTCTGGAGGCGTTAATGGGCCACTCCAGAAGGTCTTACTGGTCTGTGGTGGCCCATACATGATCTTACTGGTCTGTGGTGGCCCGTACAAGGTCTTACTGGTCTGTGGTGGCCCGGACCCCTTCCTACCATCTTCCGGTGGTCCGTACTGGTCCAAACTGGTCTCACTGGTGCCCCGCAGGCGATGCCGGACGCCGACCCCCGCCTGGACGCGGGCCGCTGGGCAACCGCCAGCTTCCACCCGCGCCGGCCGCCCTCCGCCCCGGCCCCCCGCCCGCGCCGGGGCTTCTGGCGTCGCCTGGGCGGCTGCTGCGGCTGCTGCGGCTGCTGCCCGGCGCGGCACCGAGGACTGGGAGCCCCGCCCCGGCGAGGGTCCCGGGGCGCCGGCCCCCCCCAGCCCCTGCGGCCCGGTGAGTGCTGGGGCACGAAAACGCTGGTGGCGGGTTTTGGGGCTCCCCGGGAGAAGAAAGGGCGGTTTTGGGGCTCTCCGGGAGGAGAAAGGGCAGTTTCGGGGCCCCCCGGGAGGAGAAAGGGCGGTTTCAGGGCCCCCCGGGAGGAGAAAGGGCGGTTTCGGGGCCCCCCGGGAGGAGAAAGGGCGGTTTCGGGGCCCCCCGGGAGGAGAAAGGGCGGTTTCGGGGCTCCCCGGGAACTCCCCGAGAAACTGCTTTCAGGGTTTTGCCCCCGCCCCAAGGGCAATGTCGAGGTTTTGGGGTTCCCCCCCCCCTTAGCCCCCCACCCCCGCTGTAGCCCCCCGTTCCCCTTTTGGGTCCAAACCCGCCCCATTTTGGGGCCGTTTCCAGGCTTAGGGGCGTAAATGACGGTTTCGAGGCCCCCCACACCCCTCAAGGGGGATTTCGGGGCCGTTTCGGGGGTTCCGGGGCTGGGATTCGCGCGGGGTTTTCAACCTCCTGTCCCGTTCCGCTCCAGGCTTATTGGCCCCCCGGGGGCTGGTGGTGGGTTCGTCGGCCAATCGGATCGCTCACCACACCTCCGAATTCGCCTGCCCCCGCCTGGTGGTGCGCCGGGGCCAGCCCTTCGACCTGCGCGTCCTCCTGCCCCGCCCCTTCGACCCCGCGGACGACAGCCTCTGCGTGGAGCTCACCCTCGGTGCGGGGCGGGGCGGGGCAACTGCGTGGCGCAACGGGGGGGCGCGGTGACATCACCCAGGGCACGATGACGTCACCCCCGGGAGGGGCAGCGACGGGCACCCGGGCCGCCGCGCCCTCACCCGGCGTGCCCTGAGGCGGGGGGGGGGGGGGGGGGGGGAGGGGGGGGCCACGATGGCATCGCCCCGGGGCGTGAGCGGTGACCTCACTTGCCCAGGTGATGACCTCACGCGCCCGGGGGGATGATGTCACCCCCGCAGGCCCCAACCCGCAAGTGGCAAAGGGCACCCACGTCCTCATCCCGTTGGGCGAAACCTCGGCCACCGGTTGGACGGCCGAGGAAGAGGAAATAGAGGAGGGGGCGGAGCGTCCCGGAGGCCCCGCCATCAGCATCTGCCTCACGGCCCCCCGCCCGACGCTCCCATTGGCCGCTACAGCCTCAGCATCAAGACCCGCACGGGGGCGGGGGAGTACGCGGCCCCGTTCGACGCCGACAACGACTTCTTCCTCCTCTTCAACCCCTGGTGCCCTGGTGAGGCGGCGCCGTTTTGGGGCAAAAAAAAACGGTTGGCAGTTTGGGGGCTCGAATTTGGCGGTTTCGGGGCTCCCCGGGGGTGAGATTTGGTGGTTTTGGGGCTCACGGGTGTGAGATTTGGCGGTTTTGGGGCTCCCCAGGGCTCAAATTTGACAGTTTCAGTGCTCCCCAGGGTGAGATTTGGCGGTTTCGGGGCTCCCCAGGGTGAGATTTGGCAGTTTCGGGGCTCCTGGGTGTGAGATTTGGCGGTTTCGGGGCTCCTCAGGGTGAGATTTGGCAGTTTCGGGGCTCATGGGTGTGAGATTTGGCAGTTTTGCGGCTCCCCAGGGTGAGATTTGGTGGTTTTGGGGCTCCCCAGGGCTCAAATTTGACAGTTTTGGGGCTCCCCAGGGTGAGATTTGACAGTTTCGGGGCTCCCCAAGGCTCAAATTTGACAGTTTCAGTGCTCCCTCCCCAGGGTGAGATTTGGTGGTTTCGGGGCTCCCCAGGGCTCAAATTTGACAGTTTCGGGGCTCCCTGGGGTGAGATTCAGTGGTTTTGGGGCTCCCCAGGGCTCAAATTTGACAGTTTCGGGGCTCCCCAGGGTGAGATTTGACAGTTTCAGGGCTCCCCAGGGTGAGATTTGGCGGTTTCAGGGCTCATGGGTGTTGGATTTGGTGGTTTCAGGGCTCCCCGGGGTGAGATTCGGCGGGTTTCGGGGCTCCCCAGGGCTCAAATTTGACAGTTTCGGGGCTCCCCAGCGCTCAAATTTGTCGGTTTCGTGGCTCCCCAGGGTGAGATCGGGCGGTTTCGTGGCTCCCCGCTCTCGCTTTGGCAGCTGGGGTGCTCAGGGGAGGGGGGTGGGGCCCCCCCGGTGATTTTGGGGTGCGCCCCTCCCCCCGCAGACGACCACGTCTACATGGAGAAAACGAGCGAGCTCGGCGAGTACGTCCTTAACGAGACGGGGCGCATCTTCTACGGCACCGAGGACCAGATCGCCGAGCGCGCCTGGAACTACGGGCAGGTACCCCAAAACCGCGGGGGCACCCCAAAAAAAACCAAACCGGGCACCCCCAAAAAGGGGGAGAATCCCCCCCAAAGCGCGCAGACCCCCCCCCCCCCCCCCAAAAAAAAAAAATCCCGGCGTGAAACGGGGCGTTAAAGGGCGGGGGGGGGGGGGCGAAGACGCGGCAGGGCGCCCCGAAATTTGGTGATGTCCAAAAATGCGGGGGGGTCGCCCCAAAAATGCGGGGGGGTCGCCCCAAAAATGCGGGGGGGTCGCCCCAAAAAATGCGGGGGGTCCCCCCCCAAAAAAGCAGGGGGTCCCCCCCCAAAATACAGAGGTCACCTCAAAAATATGGCGGGGTCCCCAAAAAAATACGGGGGGTCCCCCCCCAAAAATGCAGGGGTCCCCCCCCAAAAAATGCAGGGGGTCCCAAAACAATACAGGGGGCCCCCCCCAAAAGATACGGGGGTCCCCCCCCCCAAAAATACAGGGGGTTGCCAAAAAGTACAGGGGTCCCCCCCAAAAATACGGCGGGTCCCCCCAAAAAAATGCAGGGGGTCGGCAAAAAGTACAGGGGTCCCCCCAAAATGCGGGGGGGTCCCCCAAAAATAGGGGGGTCCGCCAAAAGACATGGGGGTCCCCCCCCTAAAAATACAGGGGGTCCCCCAAAAGTACAGGGGGTCGCCAAAAAATGTGGAGGGTCCCCCAGAAAATAAAGGGGTTCCCCCCAAAATATACGGGGGGGTCCCCAAAAGCATCCTGGGGTCCCCAAAACCCCCAAGGGGGGGGGGGGGGGGCCTGAAAACCGTCACAGATCCCGGCGATATCTCAGCGGGGGGCGCCCCCGAAACCGCTTTCTGCCGCGGGGAGGGGCTTTGGGGGGGGCGTGCCCCCCCCCCTGATTTTGGGGGTCCCCCAGTTCGACGCAGGGGTGCTGGAAGCGTGCCTCTACATCCTGGACCGCCGGGGGATGCCCCACAGCGCCCGGGGGGACCCCGTCATGGTGGCCCGCGTCGTCTCCGCCATGGTGGGGCCGGGGGGGCGCGGGGAATTTGGGGGGGGCCCCCACGGGGCATGGGGGGGGCGGCGCGGGAGGGGTTTGGGGTGATGCAAGGTGGGGGTGGGGCGCGGGGGGGTTTCGGGGGGGATGGGGGGAGCACTGTGGGGTTTGGGGGGGGGGGGTTCCATGGGGTTTGAGGGCATCTCCATGGGTTTTGGGGGGGTTCCCATTGGGTTTTGGGGGGTTCCATGGGGTTTGGGGGCATCTCCATGGGGTTTTTGGGGGTTCCCGTTGGGTTTTGGGGCATCTCCTTTGGGTTTTGGGGGGTTCCATGGGGTTTGGGGGGGTTCCATGGGGGTTTGGGGTCCCTTCTGTGGGGTTTGGGGGGGTTCCATGGGGTTTGGGGGCATCTCCATGGGGTTTTGGGGGGTTCCATGGGGTTTTGGGGTCCCCTCTGTGGGGTTTGGGGGGGTTCCATGGGGTTTGGAGGCATCTCCATGGGGTTTGGGGGGGTTCCATGGTGTTTTGGGGTCCCCTCTGTGGGGTTTGGGGGGGTTCCATGGGGGTTTGGGGTCCCCTCTGTGGGGTTTGGGGGGGTTCTGATGATTTGGGGAGGGGGTCGCGGGGATTTGGGGGGTTCCCGTTGGGTTTTGGGGTGTTCTTGTGGGGTTTGGGGGCATCTCTGTGGGGTTTGGGGGTGTTCCCGTTGGGGTTTTGGGGCACCTCCATGGGGTTTTGGGGCACCTCCATGGGGTTTTGGGGGGTTCCCGTTGGGTTTTGGGGGGGTTCCATGGGGTTTGGGGGCATCTCCATGGGGTTTTGGGGGGTTCCCGTTGGGTTTTGGGGCATCTCTATGGGGTTTTGGGGGCATCTCCATGGGGTTTTGGGGGCATCTCCATGGGGTTTTGGGGGGTTCCTGTTGGGTTTTGGGGGCATCTCCATGGGGTTTTGGAGGGTTCCATGGGGTTTGAGGGCATCTCCATGGGTTTTGGAGGGTTCCCGTTGGGTTTTGGGGGGTTCCATGGGGTTTGGGGGCATCTCCATGGGGTTTTTGGGGCATCTCCGTTGGGTTTTGGGGGGTTCCATGGGGTTTTGGGGGGTTTTCCATGGGGTTTTGGGGCATCTCCGTGGGGTTTTGGGAGGTTCCATGGGGTTTTGGGGGGTTCCCGTTGGGTTTTGGGGGGTTCCCGTTGGGTTTTGGGGGGTTCCATGGGGTTTTGGGGGGCATCTCCGTGGGGTTTTGGGGGGTTCCCGTTGGGTTTTGGGGGGTTCCCGTTGGGTTTTGGGGTGTTCTTGTGTGGGTTTTGGGGGCATCTCCGTGGGGTTTTGGGGGGTTCCTGTTGGGTTTTGGGGCATCTCCATGAGGTTTTGGGGGGTTCCCGTTGGGTTTTTGGGGGGTTCCGATGACTGTTCGAGGGCCTTTTGGGGGGTGGGGCGCGCGTGTTGGGGGGCATTGTGGGGGCGCCGGGGGGTGGGGGTGGGGGCGAGCCCCCGCCCCTGCCGTTTCGGGGTGCCGCAGGTGAACTCGCTGGACGACAACGGGGTGCTGGTGGGCAACTGGACCGGGGACTACGCCCAGGGCACCAACCCCTCGGCCTGGGCCGGCTCCGTCGACATCCTGCGCTCCTACCACAGCGCCGGCGCCCCCGTGCGCTACGGCCAGTGCTGGGTCTTCGCCGGCGTCATGACCACCGGTGCGTGGCCCCCCCCCCCCCGCCGCGGACTGGTTTATACTGGGACGGACTGGGCGTAGACTGGGGAAGGGGGTGGGAAGGGCTGGACGCCCCCCCCGGAGCGGCGACGGAGTGGATGGAGTCGCTGTAAGGGAGGGGAGGTTGGGCGTAAGGAGCTAGGTTTCCTACTGGTTGATGCTGGTTGATACTGGTTGATACTGGTCTGAGCCAGGTTTATACTGGGAGGGGTCTGGGGTGCCTGGGGAGCTGCTGGGAGTCACGCAAAGGCAAACTGGAGGCTCTACTCTGGGGATAAGCGAAGCCTAACATGTATTCTTGATGCCGGTTGGCATTGGTTTATACTGGTTGGTGCTGGTTTATACTGGTTGGTGTTGGTTTGCACTGGTTTGACCCAGTTATAGACTGGTTTATACTGGGAGGGGGTCCAGGGTGCCCCAGGAGTCACTAGAAGGCAAACGGGAGCCTTTTGCGGGGGGGACAAGTCAACCCCGAGAGCTGCGCTTTGGTAACGGCTTGTCCCGCTCTGGACTGGTCTGTACTGGTTTATACTGGTCTGGACTGGTTTGTACTGGTGCCCCCAGTGCTGCGGTGCCTGGGCCTCCCCACCCGCACGGTCCACCAACTACAACTCGGCCCACGACACCGACGTCTCCCTCACCACCGACATCTACTTCGACGAGAACATGCGGCCCCTCGAGCGCCTCAACACCGACTCTCCGTCTGGTACTGGTTTATACTGGTTTATACTGGTTAACTTATGCTGGTGTGGGGCGGCGATCACTGGGAAGGGGGTGGCTTGGGGGCTGCGGGGGGCGAGAGCAGCCGAAGCAGGGACTGGGGGGGCTCATCCTCGGCCCGCGCCGGCGCGTACCGGCTTACGTTGGTATCTACTGGTTTACGCCAGTCCGCACTGGTCTGTACTGGTCCATACTGGTTTCTACTGGGCCGCACAGGAACTTCCACGTGTGGAACGACTGCTGGATGAAGCGCCCCCGACCTCCCCGAGGGCTACGACGGGTGGCAGGTCGTCGACGCCACCCCCCCAGGAGACCAGCAGCTGGTACTGGTTTATACTGGTCTATACTGGGAGGAGGCCTGGGAGCCCGTACTGGTCCTTACTGGTTTATACTGGTAACGCCCCCTCCCAGGGCTGTTCTGCTGCGGGCCGTGCTCGGTGACGGCGGTGAAGAACGGCGAGGGTCTTCCTCAAATACGACACGCCCTTCGTCTTCGCCGAGGTAGGGGGGCGGGGCTTCTCGCCCAAGGGGGGTGGGGCGTGGTCGGTGGGCGTGGCCCATTCTAATGAGGGGGGGCGTGGCCGCAGGTGAACAGCGACAAGGTCTACTGGCAGCGGCAGCCCAACGGCGCCTTCAGCGTGGTGCACGTGGAGGAAGGCGCCATCGGGCGCCGCATCAGCACCCTGGGGGCGGGATCCGGCGCCCGATTGGACATCACCCCACCAGTACAAGCACCCTGAGGGTGAGGCCCCGCCCCCCCTGGCACCCCTTGACCCCGGCGCCCTTGACCCCGGCGCCCCCAGCTAGCCTTGACCCCGTCATTCCTCACCCTCAGCCCCAAGCGTTGGTCCTCGACCCGTTGACCCTTAACCCTTGACCTGCTGACCCAAGACCCCGCCCCTTGGGCCCCCGACCCCACAGCCAGTGCCCTTTGACCCCCCGAGACCTAGCACCCAACTGCCCTTGACCTCAGGAACCTATAACCCTTGACCTATTGACTTGGGTCATGACTATGACGCCATGACCCAACAACCCTTGACCCCATCCTTCTTAACCCTGCGTGTCGACCCCTTGACCTGTTGACCCCTGACCCTTGGCCCCCGACCCAATAACCCTTTCCCTTTGACCCCCAAACCCAACACCCCTTGACCTCAGGACCCCGTAACCTTGACCATTGACCCAACGACCCAGCCCCTGACCCATTGACCCAACGACCCAACCCCCTGACCCATTGACCCAACGACCCAACCCCTGACCCATTGACCCAACCCTTGACCCATTGACCCGTTGACCCAGCCCGTGACCCATTGACCCGTTGACCCAGCCCGTGACCCATTGACCCGTTGACCCAACAACCTGTGACCCATTGACCCAACGACCCAACCCGTGACCCATTGACCCAATGACCCAACCCGTGACCCATTGACCCAATGACCCAACCCGTGACCCATTGACCCAACCCTTGACCCATTGACCAAGCACCCCAGCCCGTGACCCGTTGACCCAGCCCGTGACCCATTTTGACCCCCCAGCCCGTGACCCATTGACCCATTGACACATTGACCCCAACAAACCCTTGACCCATTGACCCAACAAACCCTTGACCCATTGACCCATTGACCCAACCCGTGACCCATTGACCCAACCCTTGAACCATTGACCCAACACCCCAACCTTGACCCATTTGACCCAACAACCCAACCCGTGACCACCGCCCCCTGCGCCGCCCTCCAACCCATGACCCTTGACCCCCACGACCCTTGACCCACCAGCCCCATGGCATAAGGTCAACCTACGCCCCCTTGACCCTCCCGGCGCCCCCCGCCCCTTGACCTCTGCCCCCCGCAGGCTCGGAGGAGGAGCGCCGCGCCGTCTCCACCGCCACCCTCCCACGGCTCCCCGCCCCCCGCGCCCGGGGGATGCCGTCGTCCGGGGAGGTGACGGTGACGGTAGGGGCGGGGCCGGGCGGTGGCGGGGGGCGGAGCTGGAGCTGCGGGCGGTGGCCCGGAACGAAGGGCTGGAGCCTCGGACGCTCCGCCTCCGCCTGGCCCTCTGCGCCGTCCGCTACACCCCGGCGTGGCCGGAGCCCCCTTCCGGCAGGAGCAGCACCGGCGCGCTGTGCCACCGGGCCAGGGTGAGACCCCGACCCCCGGGTCCCCTCGGTGACCCCCCCCCGGACCCCCGGGTCCCCCTCGGTGACCCCCCCCCGGGTCCCCTCGGTGACCCCTCCCCGGGACCCCCTGGGTCCCCTCGGTGACCCTCCCCGGACCCCCGGGTCCCCTCGATGACCCCCTCCCCGGGTCCCCTCGGTGACCCCCCCCCCCCGGACCCCCGGGTCCCCTCAGTGACCCCTCCCCCGGACCCCCAGGTCCCCTCGGTGCCTCCCCCCCCCGGGTGCCCTCGGTGACCCCCCCCCCGGGTGCCCTCGGTGACCCCCCCCCGGACCCCCGGGTCCCCTTGGTGACCCCCTCCGCCCCCCCCTGGGTCCCCTCGGTGACCCCCCCCGGACCCCCGGGTCCCCTTGGTGACCCCCCCCCCCAGCCGCCCAGGTCCCCTCGGTGACCCCCTCCCCGGGCCGGAGGTGACCCCCTCCCCCCAGACGCCGGGGTCCCCTCGGTGACCCCCGCCCTGGCCCCCCCAGGTCCCCTCGGTGACCCCCCCCCCCCCCTCAGCCCCCGGGTCCCCTCAGTGACCCCCCCCGGATGCTGGGGTCCCCTCGGTGACCCCCCCCAGCCCCCCCTGGGTCCCCTTGGTGACCCCCCCCCCGGCCACCCAGGTCCCTCGGTGACCCCCCCCCCCCCAGCCCCCCGGGTCCCCTCAGTTCCTCTCGTCCCCAAGGGCAGCGCTGACCCCCAGGGTCACCCCAGATCTTTGGGGGGGGGGTCATGGGTGGCCGGGACGCCTGGGTCGCTGATGTCACGTGTGTGTCGTCCCCCCCCCCCCCCCGCTCAGAGGAGACCGGTGACGATGACGGTGGCCTACTCCGAGTACGGGCCCCACGTCGGCGACCAGGACGCGCTGAAGCTGACGGTGGCCGGCGTCGTGGAGGAGACGGGGCAAGTGGTGGCCAAGGAGCTACGGGTCCGGCTGCACACGCCCGAGCTCACCTTGACGGTACGGGCCGGACCGCCGGGGGGACCCTCAGCACGCTGGGGTCCCCCCAAGACACCGGCGTCCCCCCCCAGGACACCGGGGTCC
This sequence comes from Pelecanus crispus, assembly GCF_030463565.1. Classification (NCBI taxonomy): domain Eukaryota; kingdom Metazoa; phylum Chordata; class Aves; order Pelecaniformes; family Pelecanidae; genus Pelecanus; species Pelecanus crispus. The sequence goes on from NW_027461340.1 coordinate 32,174, forward strand.
CCCCCAGATGCTGGGGTCCCCCATGATGGCGTTGGGGCTCATGGGTGTTGGGGTCTTCTCCGTCATCCTGGCCCCGGCTGGTGGGTGGGGTGGGATGGAGGAGACGCGGACACTGGGGTCCCCCCCCAGGACGTCGGGGTCCCCCCCAAGACACTGGGGTCCCCCCCCCAGGACACCGGGGGTCCCCCCCCAGACCCCTTGGGTCCCCCATGATGGCGTTGGGGCTCATGGGTGTTGGGTCTTCTCCGTCATCCTGGCCCCTGGCTGGTGGGTGGGGTGGGATGGAGGAGACGCGGACACCGGGGTCCCCTCCCTGGATGCCGGGGTCCCCCCAAGACACTGGGGTCCCCCCCAGGACGTCGGGGTCCCCCCCCAGACCCCCTTGGGTCCCCCCCAGACCCCCTTGGGTCCCCCATGATGGCGTTGGGGCTCATGGGTGTTGGGTCTTCTCTGTCATCCTGGCCCCGGCTGGTGGGTGGGGTGGGATGGAGGAGACGCGGACACCGGCGTCCCCTCCCCTGGAGTGCCGGGGTCCCCCCCAGGACGTCGGGGTCCCCCCCAGACCCCTTGGGTCCCCCCCAGACCCCCTTGGGTCCCCCATGATGGCGTTGGGGCTCATGGGTGTTGGGTCTTCTCCGTCATCCTGGCCCTGGCTGGTGGGTGGGGTGGGATGGAGGAGACGCGGACACCGGGGTCCCCTCCCTGGATACTGGGGTCCCCCCCCAGACCCCTTGGGTCCCCCCCCCAGACCCCTTGGGTCCCCCATGATGGCGTTGGGGCTCATGGGTGTTGGGTCTTCTCCGTCATCCTGGCCCTGGCTGGTGGGTGGGGTGGGATGGAGGAGACGCGGACACCGGGGTCCCCTCCCTGGATGCCGGGGTCCCCCCCAAGACACTGGGGTCCCCCCCAGGACGTCGGGGGTCCCCCCCAGACCCCCTTGGGTCCCCCCCCAGACCCCTTGGGTCCCCCATGATGGCGTTGGGGCTCATGGGTGTTGGGTCTTCTCTGTCATCCTGGCCCCGGCTGGTGGGGTGGGGGTGGGATGGAGGAGACGCGGACACTGGGGTCTCCTCCCTGGATACTGGGGTCCCCCCCAGACCCCTTGGGTCCCCCCCAGACCCCTTGGGTCCCCCATGATGGCATTGGGGCTCATGGGTGTTGGGTCTTCTCCGTCATCCTGGCCCTGGCTGGTGGGTGGGGTGGGATGGAGGAGACGCGGATTCCGGGGTTCCCCTCCCGGATGCCGGGGTCCCCTCCGGACATGGGGGTCCTCTCTCGGCAGCTGCTGGCCCCAGCGGTGGTGGGGCAGGAGACCCCGGTCCAGGTGGTCTTCCAGAACCCCCTGCCCGAGACCCTGAGCGGAGCCACCCTACGGATGGAGGGAGCCGGCATCTCCTGCCCCAAGCCCTTCCAGATGGGGTGAGCACCCCCGGCGGCTGGGAATGGGGGGTCCCAGGGGGCCGGGAGGGCACCCCCCAACCCGGGGAGGGCACCCCCCAACCCGGGGAGGACCCCCAGGAATCCTGGTGGGCCCCCAAAATCCCGGTGGGACCCAAAATGGTGGTGGGGGGGCTACGCCAGGTGTCCGGGAGGGGCCCAAGAACCCAAGGAGGGACCCAAGAATGTGGGGAGGGCCCCCAAAATCCTGGTGGGACCCCCAAAATGCAGGTGGGGGGCCACCCCCAAGAACCCCAGGAGGGCCCCCAGGTGTCCCTGTGGGCCCCCCAAATCCTGGTGGGGGGCCACCCCAAGAACCCCGGGAGGGCCCCAAGAACCCCGGGAGGGCCCCCAAAATCCCTGTGGGCCCCCAAATCCTGGTGGGCCCCCCAAATCCTGGTGGGAGGCCACCCCAAGAACCCCAGGAGGGCCCCAAGAACCCCGGGAGGGCCCCCAAATCCTGGTGGGACCCCCAAATGCGGGTGGGGGGGCCACCTCAGGCCCCCGGGAGGGCCCCCAGGCATCCCCATGGGCCCTCAAATCCTGGTGGGACCCCCAAAATCGCAGTGGGACCCCAAAATCCTGGTGGGATCCCCAAATGTGGGTGGGGGGCCACCCCAAGAACCCCGGGAGGGCCTCCAGTATCCCCATGGGCCCCCAAATCCTGGTGGGACCCCAAATGTGGGTGGGGGGCCACCCCAGAGCTGCAGGAGGGCCCCCAGAACCCCGGGAGGACCCCCAAATCCTGGTGGGACCCCCAAAATCCTGGTGGGGGGCCACCCCAGAGCCCCGGTGGGACCCCCCTAAATCCTGGTGGGCCCCTAAATCCTGGTGGGACCCCCACCCCAGAGCCCTGGGGGGGCCCCCGAGCCCCGGTGGGACCCCCCAAATGTGGGTGGGGGACACCCCAGAGCCCCGGTGAGACCCCAAATGCGGGTGGGGGACACCCCAGAGCCCCCGGTGGGACCCCCAAATGTGGGTGGGGGACACCCAAGAGCCCCAGTGGGACCCCTGAGCCCCGGTGGGACCCCCAAATGTGGGTGGGGGACACCCAAGAGGCCCCAGTGGGACCCCCGAGCCCCGGTGGGACCCCCCAAATGCGGGTGGGGCCCCCACCCCAAGAAACCCCAGGAGGGCCCCCAGGCATCCCCATGGGACCCCCCAAAATCCTGTTGGGGCCCCCCCAAATGCGGGTGGGACCCCACCCCAGAGCCCCGGTGGGACCCCCAAATGCGGGTGGGGGGGCACCCCAGAGCCCGGTGGGACCCCAAATGCGGGTGGGGGGCACCCCAGAGCCCTGGTGGGACCCCCAAATGTGGGTGGGGGACACCCCAGAGCCCTGGTGGGACCCCCGAGCCCCGGCGGGACCCACAAATGCGGGTGGGTGCCCCCCCCCGAGCCCGGCGGGACCCCAAATGCGGTGGGGGGACACCCCTGACCCCCGGGCGGGCCCCCAAATGCGGGTGGGTGCCCCCCTGAGCCCCAGCGGGACCCCCAAGTGAGGGTGGGTGCCCCCCCCGAGCCCCGGCGGGCCCCCCAAATGCGGGTGGGTGCCCCCCTGACCCCCGGGCGGCGCCCCCCAAATGCGGGTGGGTGCCCCCCTGACCCCCGGGAGGGGCCCCCCAAATGCGGGTGGGTGCCCCCCCTGACCCCCGGGCGGGCCCCCAAATGCGGGTGGGTGCCCCCCTGAGCCCCAGCGGGACCCCCAAGTGAGGGTGGGTGCCCCCCGAGCCCCGGCGGGACCCCAAATGCGGGTGGGTGCCCCCCGAGCCCTGGCGGGACCCCCCAAATGCGGGTGGGTGCCCCCCCTGACCCCCCGGCAGGCCCCCAAATGCGGGTGGGTGCCCCCCCTGCCCCCCGGCCGGGCCCCCCCAAATGCGGGTGGGTGCCCCCCCTGACCCCCGGGCGGGCCCCCAAATGTGGGTGGGTGCCCCCCCTGCCCCCCGGGCGGGCCCCCAAATGTGGGTGGGTGCCCCCCCGAGCCCTGGCGGGACCCCAAATGCGGGTGGGTGCCCCCCGAGCCCCGGCGGGCCCCCCCAAATGCGGGTGGGTGCCCCCCCGAGCCCTGGCGGGACCCCCCAAATGCGGGGTGGGTGCCCCCCTGACCCCCCCGGTGGGCCCCCCAAATGCGGGTGGGTGCCCCCCCTGCCCCCCGGGCGGGCCCCCCAAATGGCGGGTGGGTGCCCCCCCTGAGCCCCGGCGGGCCCCCAAATGCGGGTGGGTGCCCCCCCGAGCCCCGGCGGGACCCCAAATGCGGGTGGGTGCCCCCCGAGCCCCCGGCGGGACCCCCAAATGCGGGGTGGGTGCCCCCCGAGCCCCGGCGGGCCCCCCATCTCCCGTCGCCCGCAGGTCGGTGGGCGCGGGGCAGACGGTGCGGCTGCGCCAGGCCGTGGGTCCCGCTGCGCCCGGGCCGGCGGCGCTTGGTGGCGGCGCTGGAGAGCCCCCGGCTCGGGCCCCTCCACGGCACCCTCCAGCTCGACGTGGCCCCCCGCCCCTGCTGGGAGCACTGGGAGCACTGGGAGCCCCCCCCGGCGCCCCCGGCGCGGCCGGCGTCGACCGCCCCCCGCCGCCGGCAGCACCGGGGGGTGACGGGGGGCACTGGGAGGGCGTGGAGGGGGTACTGGGGGCACTGGGAGGGCGACGGGGGGCACTGGGAGGGCGTGGAGGGGGTACTGGGGGCACTGGGAGGGCGACGGGGGGCACTGGGAGGGTGACTGGGGGCACTGGGAGGGCGTGGAGGGGGTACTGGGGGCACTGGGAGGGTGACTGGGGGGCACTGGGAGGGCAATGGGGGGCACTGGGAGGGCGTGGAGGGGGGTACTGGGGGCACTGGGAGGGCGTGGAGGGGGTACTGGGGGGCACTGGGAGGGTGACTGGGGGTACTGGGAGGGTGACTGGGAGCACTGGGACCATGTTTGGACTCTACTGGGAGCACTGGGAGGGGTTACTGGGAAGAATGGAACCGGGTTCGGGTGCACTGGGAGTACTGGGAGCACTGGGAGCGGGTTTGGAGTATACTGGGAGCACTGGGAGGGGTTACTGGGAGCACTGGGAGCGGGTTTGGAGTATACTGGGAGCACTGGGAAGGGTTACTGGGAGCACTGGGAAGGGTTACTGGGAGCACTGGGAGCGGGTTTGGAGTATACTGGGAGCACTGGGAGGGGTTACTGGGGCGGGGCGGGGGCACTGGGAGCACTGGTCGAGCCCCGCCCCCCCCCAGCGCGGCCCCTCCCCCTCCCTCTTTCGCCCCAAACCGCCCCGGTGACGTCATCGAGCTTCTCCCCCCCCCCCCGCCACATGACGTCACCCCCACCCTTCCCCGATCCCCACCTCGCCGCGCCGCAAATAAAGCGCTGTGACGAAAGAACGGCTCCGTGACGTCACTGCGGGGGGGGCGGGGCGGGTGCCGCGCGGGGAGGTGGCCGGGCCAGCGACGTCACAAAGGGGCGGGGAGAGCGCGCGGCGATTGGTGGCGGCGGCGGCCAATGGGAAGGACGGGGGGGCGGGGACAACGCCTGGGGCGCGCGGGCTCGCCGGCGCGCTGACGTCACTTCCGGCGCGGCGGGCACGCGGAGGCGCTGCCGCCGGGCTCGCGGTGCCGCCGGGACCGGCGCGTGCCCCGTCCGGAAGTGACGGAACCGCCCTTCCCCCCCCCCCCCCCCCCCGCAGCATGGGCGGAAGTGACGTCAGGTGAGCGGCGCGCGGGGAAGGGAGGGCGGAGCGGGGGCGGGGCCGGGTGGGGGGCGGGGCTCAGGGGGTGGGCGGGGCTATGGAGCGGGGACGGGGCCATGGGGGCGGGGCGCTGGGGGCGGGGCCATGGGGCTGTGGGTGTGGCTATGGGCGCCGGGGGGCGGGGGCTGTGGGGCCGTGGGTGTGGCTACGGCTTTGGGGCGGGGCTGTGGGTGTGGCTATGGGACTGGGGGGCGTGGCTGTGGGGCTGTGGGTGTGGCTACGGGGCTGTGGGTGTGGCTATGGGCCCTGGGGGCGTGGCTATGGGGCCGTGGGTGTGGCTACAGGCTTGGGGCGTGGCTGTGGGGCTGTGGGTGTGGCTATTGGCCTCAGGGGTGGGGCTGTGGGTGTGGCAACGGGGTTGGGGCGTGGCCATGGGGCTGTGGGTGTGGCTAAGGGCCTGGGGGCGTGGCTGTGGGTGTGGCTACAGGATTGGGGCGTGCCGTGGGTGTGGCTACGGGCTTGGGGCGTGGCTACAGGGCTGTGGGTGTGGCTGTGGGCCTTAGGGGGTGTGGCTATGGGGCTGTGGGTGTGGCTACGGGCTTGGGGGCGTGGCTATAGAGCTGAGGGCGTGGCTGTGGGCCCTGGGGGCGTGGCTATGGGGCTGTGTGTGGCTATTGGCCTCAGGGGTGTGGCTGTGGGCCCTGGGGGCGTGGCTATGGGGCTGTGGGTGTGGCTACAGACTTGGGGCGTGGCTCTAGAGCCGAGGGCGTGGCTCCAGCCTTGGTGGGCGGAGCTTCCCCCTGACCCCCCGCCCCCTCCCGCCGTTCAGCCCCAGCGCGGCCCTGCGGGTGGCGCTGGCGGGGGCGTGGCACGTGGTGCGGGGGCGGAGCCTGGGCCAGTTCCCGCGGGTGCTGGGGCTGCTGGATGCCGTGGGGCGGGCGGCCCCCGCCGCCGTCCGCTTCCGACATGGCGCCCGCCTGCGCCTGGGCCTGCAGGCCGCCGTGAGTATGCCCCGCCCCTTCCCAACATGGCCGCCGCCCCGCCCGACATGGCCGCCGCCCCGCCCGGCCACGCCTCGCACCCTCAAAATGGCCACCACCCTTCCTGCCTCTTTCCAAAATGGCTGCCACCCTCCTCCCCCAGTGGGGCAGCAGTCTTCCCATCATGCCCTGGGGCTGGCAGCCATCTTGCCTGGCGTTCCCCACCCTGGCGGCCATCTTGCCGAGGCCGGCGGCCATCTTGCCCGGCGTTGCCCGCCCTGGCGGCCATCACACCGAGGCCGGTGGCCACTTTTCCCAGCATTCCTCGCTCTGGCAGCCATCTTGCCAAGGCCGGTGGCCATCTTTTCCAGCATTCCCCACCCTGGCGGCCATCTTGCCAAGGCCGGTGGCCACTTTGCCCAGCATTCCCCACCCTGGCAGCCATCTTGCCCAGCTTTCCCCACCCTGGCAGCCATCTTGCCCGGCCTTCCCCACCCTGGCAGCCATCTTGCCCGGCTTTCACGCCCTGGCAGCCATCTTGCCCGGCTTTCCCCACCCTGGCAGCCATTTTGTCCGGCTTTCACGCCCTGGCAGCCATCTTGCCCGGCTTTCCCCACCCTGGCAGCCATCTTGCCCGGCTTTCCCCACCCTGGCAGCCATCTTGCCCGGCTTTCACGCCCTGGCAGCCATCTTGCCGAGGCCGGCGGCCATCTTGCCCCCGCTGCCCCGCAGGTGGTGGTGCGGATGCTGCAGGAGGACCAGCCCGACGGGAAGATCTTCGACGCCGTCGATTCCTTCTTCCCAGAGGCGGAAGCGCCGGCGGCCGGCCACGGCCAGGCTGTGAGTGACGGGGGGGGTGCGAGAGGGGCACGGGGGGGACCCCAAATGGCCTCACCCCCGCTTCGTGTCCCCTCCCAGACCCCCCGGGACCTGGCGATGGTGGGGGAGGCGCAGGAGAGCTTCCGCGAAACTGGTGCTGGCGCTGCTGGCCGACCGCGGGCGGCGGGCGGCCTACCTGCAGGTACCTCCCAGTGCCCTCCCAGTTCCTCCCAGTGCCCTCCCAGTTCCTCCCAGTACCCTCCCACTGCCTCCCAGTTCCCCGCAGTCTCCCCTCAGTATGCCCAAAGTGCCCTCCCGTTGCTTCCCAGTGCCTCCCAGTTTCTCCCAGTACCCTCAAATGGCTCCCAGTGCCCTCCCAGTTTGTCCAGCGTTCCCCAAATGCCTCCCAGTGCCCTCCCAGTGCCTCCCAATTCCCACAGTGCCTCTCAGTCCGCTCAAAGTGCTCTCCCAGTGCTTCCCAGTGTCTCCCAGTTTCTCCCAGTACCTCCAAATGCCTCTTAGTGGCCTTCTAGTTTGTCCCAGCATCCCCCAAATGCCCCCCAGTGCCTCCCAGTTCCTCCTAGTGCTCTCCCAGTGCCCTCCCAGTGCCCTTCCAGTGCCTCCCAGTTCCCCTCAGTCTGCCCAAAGTGCCCTCGCGTTGCTTCCCAGTGCCTCCCAGTTTCTCCCAGTGCCCCAAAATGCCTCCCAGTGCCCTCCCAGTTTATCCCAGCATCCTATAAAACGCCTTCGAGTGCTTCACAGTGTCTCCCAGTCCTCCCAGTGCCCCCCAGTCCCTTCCGACGAGTCCTGGGTGCCCCAGGGGACTGTGAGGGGGTTTCCCAGTGCCTCCCAGTTTCTCCCAGTCCCCCCAAATGCCTCCCAGTGCCCTCCCAGTTTATCCCAGCATCCTATAAACGCCTCCGAGTGCTTCCCAGTTCCTCCCAGTGCCCTCCCATTGCTTCCCAGTGCCCCCCAGTCCCTTCCGACAGGTCCTGGGGGTCCTGGGAGCCCCGGGGGTGTGCGAGGGGGCTTCCCAGTGCCCTCCCAGTTTATCCCAGTATGCGCAGGGCCCGGCGGGGCAGGAGTACGGGGAGCCGTTCCTGCGGGCGCTGGAGAGCCTCTTCTACGAGTACCTGCAGCGGCTGGAGAGCGCCCTGCCCCCCCCCTGACCTGCGCCAGGTGGGCGGGGCCTCCGGGAGGGGGCGGAGCCTGCGGAGGGGGGTGGAGCCTGAGGAGGGGGCGGAGCCTCTGGAGGTGGGGCGTGGGCTCCAGATTGGGCCAGGCTTCAGGGCTGGGGGGGGGGGGGGGGGCGCTTAGGGGAGGGGCTTAATGGAACGGGGGTGTGGCTCAAAGCGAGGGGGCGTGGCCCGGGCGTCATCCTGACCCCGCCTCCTTCCAGCTCCAGGAAGTGGTGTGGAGCCACGCCCCTCCCGGGCCCCGCCCCTCCGAGCTGCCAATCCTGAGCCGCTACCTGGCCGACATGGGCCACGCCCACTGCGGTAGGTGGGGCGGAGGGGGCGGGGCTTCGCGCCCGGGGGGGGCGGACCTAAGGACAAAGGGGGCGTGGCTTAGTGAGGGTGTGTCCCTCCGAGGCCACGCCCAACGCTAAGCCCCGCCCCCAGCCCCCCATGCCCCGCCCCTTGCCCGCCGCCACCCAGACGCCCGGCTCCTCCCGCCGCGAGCCGACGCCCCGGTGAGTAGCCCCGCCCCACCCCCTTTTTTGCCCGTTAAGCCCCGCCCCCTTACGCCACACCACGCCCTTTTTGGCTCCGCCCCCTCCTCCAGGCTAAGGCCCCCGCCCCGGCCTCCAGAAGCTCCGCCCACTCAAGCTATTGGGTGAGTTTAGGGGAGGGGGGCCCCAGCCTCTGGGGGGGGTTGGGGGGGGGTTAATTAGCAGTCGGGTGGGGGGTAATTAAGGGCTGGGGGGGGTCAATTAGCGGTCAATTGGCCCCGCCCTGACCCACCCGTCCCCTCCCCCGCAGAGCTCGCCGATGACGTCATCAGTGACTCGGAGGATGACGCTTACCCCCGCAGAAAGGTGGGGGGCGGGGCAATTAGGGGGTAATTAGGGGCTGCGGGGGTGTCCTGGGGCCGGCACGTGGGCGGAGGGGGTTAATTAGCGGTCGGTGGGGGTAATTAAGGGCTGGGGGGGTTAATTAGCGGTCGGCGGGGGTAATTAAGGGCTGGGGGGGGTTAATTAGCGGTCGGGCGGGGGTAATTAAGGGTGGGGGGGTTAATTAGCAGTCGGCGGGGGGTAATTAAGGGCGGAGGGGGTTAATTAGCGGTCGGCGGGGGTAATTAAGGGCGGAGGGGGTTAATTAGCGGCTGGCGGGGGTAATTAAGGGCTGGGGAGGTTAATTAGCGACCAATCACGGGGCAATTAAGAGCGGGGGAGGGGCGGTTAATGCTTTTTTTCCCCTCCAGGCGCGGGCCCTGCCCATCCCCCACCGCGCCCGGCCCCGCCCCGGTGAGTGCCGCGCTGTTAATTCCCCCCCGATGCTAATTACCCCCCCTAATTACCCCAGAGATTAATTACCCCCCCCCCCTTGCCAGCCCCCCCCCCCCCGGGGCCGCCGTTGAGTTTCCCCTGCTGCCGCATTCTGCCCCGCCCCTCCACGCCTGGCTCCGCCCCCCGCGCCATCCCATTGGTCAGTCGCAGCCGCGCTCACACCCCATTGGTCCCCCCGCAGTTCGAGCGGGTCCGCCCATCCCATTGCCCGCAATGGGGGCCGTACCACAGCGCGGGGGGGGGGGGGGCGGGAGGGGGAGTTAAAGAAGCCAATCGGCTTTTAGGAGGCAAGGAGGCGGCCAATGGGAGCGCGGCAGTGCTAAGAGGGGCGGGCCGAAGGGGCGTGATGGGGTGTTGAGTCCCTAAACCGCTAAATTTGGGTTAAAAAAAGCCATTTTTTGCTGCCTCTGCCTCCCCCCCGCCGCCCCCGCGGTGGTGCGCTCCGGCGGCAGGGCGGGGCCCTGCGCGCTGATTGGCGGCGGCGCGGCGGAGGGGAGGAGCTTGGGACTACAAGTCCCAGCAGCCCCCCGCGCGGGCGCCGCCATTTTGTTTTGCCGGTGGCGGCGGCGGCAGCGCTGGGCCGCGGGCTGCCGGTTGGGGAGGGGGAAGTGACGTAAGGGGGCGGAGCTCGGTGTAGGGGGGTTATTTCCGCTTCCGGGCGAGGGGAGAGGAGCCGGCGGGGGCCACGATGCTGATCAAAGTGAAGGTGGGGCGGGGGGCGACGGCCCCGGGGGTGAGGGGGGGGGTGGGTCCGGGGCGGGGGGGGGGGGGTGTAGGCCGCGCCGCGGGGCATTGTGGGATTTGGGGGGACCTAGGGGTGTTGACCCGGGGCATTGTGGGGATGGGGGGGGGCTGCCCCGGTGCATTATGGGATAGGGGGGGACCTGGGGGGGGGTGTTGACCCGGGGCATTGTGGGATTGGGGGGCTGCCCCGGGGGCATTGTGGGATTGGGGGGCACTGACGGGCTCTGTCTCCCCCCCCCCCCCCCAGACTCTGACAGGGAAAGAGATCGAGATCGACATCGAGCCCACCGACAAGGTAGGAGGCCCCGCCCGCCCCCCGCGCCTGTCGCTCTGCCCCCGCTGCCCCGCGGGGATGCCACGGTGATGGCCCGGCGATGGCCTGCGGCGCGGCGGGGGTCCCGTGGAGGGGGTGCTGGGCATCCCAGGGCGCCCCGGGGAGGGCCTCCTCCATCCCGGGATGCCCCGGGGAGGGCCTCCTCCATCCCGGGATGCCCTGGGGTGCTCCTTCTCCATCCTATAATGCCCTGGGGAGGTCCTCCAGCATCCCATGATGCCCTGGGGTGCTCCTTCTCCATCCCATGATTCCCTGGGGAGGTCCTCCTCCATCCCGGGATGCCCTGGGGTGCTCCTTCTCCATCCTGTGGTGCCTTGGGGAGGTCCTCCAGCATCCCATGATGCCCTGGGGTGCTCCTTCTCCATCCCATGATGCCCTGGGGAGGTCCTCCTCCATCCCGGGATGCCCCGGGGTGCTCCTTCTCCATCCTGTGGTGCCTTGGGGAGGTCCTCCAGCATCCCATGATGCCCTGGGGAGGTCCTTCTCCATCCTATAATGCCCTGGGGAGGTCCTCCAGCATCCCATGATGCCCTGGGGTGCTCCTTCTCCATCCCATGATGCCCTGGGGAGGTCCTCCTCCATCTCCTGATGCCCTGGGGTGCTCCCTCTCCATCCTGTGGTACCCTGGGGAGGTCCTCCAGCATCCCGGGATGCTCTGGAGAGGTCCTCCGACATCCCATGGTGCCCTGGGGTGGTCCTCCTCCATCCCATGGTGCCCCGGGGCAGGTGGAGCGGATCAAGGAGCGGGTGGAGGAGAAGGAGGGGATCCCCCCCCAGCAGCAGCGCCTCATCTACAGCGGCAAGCAGATGTGAGGGGCGGAGCCTGAGGGCCGGGGGCGGAGCCTGAGGGCCAGGGGCGGAGCCTGAGGGCCAGGGGCGGAGCCTGATGGGTGGGGCCCGCCTGGGCGGGGCTCAGGGGTGGGGTTAAAGGAGGGAGGGGGCTTGGTGGGGAGGGGGGCGTGGCCATGGGGAGAAGGGGTGGGGCTTGTGAAGGGGTGTGGTCTGCGAGGGGAGGGGCTTGGTGGGGGTGTGGCCCATGGGGGTGTGGCCTCAATGCAAACAGGCCTATGGGGAAGGGGGCGTGGCTTATGAATGGGCGGTGGCCTATATAAGTGGGCGTGGCTAAGGGAAGGGTGGGGCCCACCGAAAGGGGCGGGGCAAAGGATGACCCTTGACCTCCCCCCCCCCCCCGTCCAATCAGGAACGACGAGAAGACGGCGGCCGACTACAAGATCCAGGGCGGCTCCGTCCTCCATCTTGTGCTCGCCCTGCGAGGGGGCGGGGCTCCGCGGTGAGGGGGCGGGGCTTGCGCCGGACACCGCCCCCTTTCCCTCAGCCCCCGCCCAGGAGGGGGCGGGGGGCGCCCTCCCCCCGCCCTCCCGGACCCTCCCGCCGCTGAGGCTTCGCCCCCGCGCTCCTCCTTATCCGGTTCTCTATTTAATAAAGTTTCGCGTGATGTCACGCTGGCGGCTCGTGATGTCATTGCGGGCGGAATGGCGCAGGGGGGTAACACACGGCGTTGCCCCTTTAAGAGAGCGGGTGGGCCGCACTGCGGCGGCGTCGCCGCTTTAAGCGCGCCCGGCGTCGCCCTTTTAAGAGCGCAGGGGTGGTGCTCCCGCCGCTTTGGGCCACGCCCCCTCGCTTCCGGCGCTCTGCGCTTCCGGGCGCTCCGCGCTTCCGGTTCCTGTCTCCCCCCCCAAGATGGCGGCGCCCGAGCTGGAGCGGCTCCTCGGCGAGCTGCTGGAGCCCGACAGCGATGTCATCCGCCGGGTAACGGGGCCGGCGGGGCCGGGGCGGGGGGGAAGGGGAGCGGGGACCCCCCCTCGCTGAGCCCCTGACCCCCCCCCCAGGCCACCGCCCGCCTCCGCGAAGCCTTCGCGGACCCGCAGACCCCCGCACGCCTCGCCGCCCTCCTCAGCGCCGCCGCCCGCCCGCAGGTGCGGACCCCGCTTTTGGCTTCCCCACCCCTCCCCCCCCACCCCCCACGGAGGTTTTGGGGCTTCCCCTGTAACCCCCCCCCCCCCCCCCTCAAATAAACCCCCCAAGGTGCGGCAGCTGGCTGCCGTCCTGCTGCGGCGGCGGCTCCTGGGGCGCTGGAAGTGCCTGGACCCGGCCCTGCGAGAGAGGTGGGTGCCAGGGGGCGGGGGCTTCGCACAAAGGGGCGGGGCTAAGTGTGCCACGCCCATAACCCCCCCCACCCCCCCCAGGCTCCCGGCGCTGCTGTCCGAAGCCCTGGAGCAGGAGACGGAGTGAGTCTGGTTTTGGGGGGTGTCCCCCCTCCCCCCCAAAAAATGGCGGTTGTGGGGGTTTCCCCCCCCCAAATGGCGGTATCGGGGTCGTCTCCCCTCACAAAAAGGGGGGTTGGGGTCTTTTGCCCTCATAAAAACGTCGGGTTTGGGGTCTTCTCCCCTCACAAAATGGGGGTTTGGGGTCTTTTTTCCCTCATAAAACGTTGGGTTTGGGGTCTTCTCCCCTCACAAAATGGGAGTTTGGGGTCTTTTCCCCTCAAAACGTTGGGTTTGGGGTCTTCTCTCCTCACAAAATGGGGGTTTGGGGTCTTTTTCCCCTCATAAAACGTCGGGTTTGGGGTCTTCTCCCCTCACAAAATGGGGGTTTGGGGTCTTTTTCCCTCATAAAACGTCGGGTTTGGGGGTCTTCTCCCCTCACAAAATGGGGGTTTGGGGTCTTTTTCCCTCATAAAATGTCGGGTTTGGGGTCTTCTCCCCCTCACAAAATGGGGGTTTGGGGTCTTTTCCCTCATAAAACGTCGGGTTTGGGGTCTTCTCCCCTCACAAAATGGGGGTTTGGGGTCTTCTCCCCCTCACAAAATGTGGGGTTTGGGGTCTTTTGCCCTCACAAAATGGGGATTTGGGGTTGTCACCCCCCACAAAATGTGGGGTTTGGGGTCTTCTCCCCTGGCAAAATGTTGGGTTTTGGGGTCTTTTCTCCTGACAAAATGTTGGGTTAGGGGTCTTTTCCCATTAGAAAACGTTGGGTTTGGGGTCTTATGTCGTCACAAAATGGCGATATTGGGGTCCATCTCTCACAAAATGTTGGGTTTGGGGTCGTCTTCCCTCACAAAATGTTGGGTTTGGGGTCTTCTCTCCTCTCACAAAATGGGGGTTTGGGGTCTTCTCCCCTCACAAAATGGGGGTTTGGGGTCTTTTGCCCTCATAAAACGTTGGGTTTGGGGTCTTCTCCCCTCACAAAATGGGAGTTTGGGGTCTTTTCCCCTCAAAACGTTGGGTTTGGGGTCTTCTCCCCCTCACAAAATGGGGGTTTGGTGTCTTTTGCCCTCATAAAACGTTGGGTTTGGGGTCTTCTCCCCCTCACAAAATGGGGGTTTGGGGTCTTTTGCCCTCATAAAACGTTGGGTTTGGGGTCTTCTCCCCTCACAAAATGGGAGTTTGGGGTCTTTTCCCCTCAAAACGTTGGGTTTGGGGTCTTCTCCCCTCACAAAATGGGGGTTTGGTGTCTTTTGCCCTCATAAAACGTCGGGTTTGGGGTCTTCTCCCCCCTCACAAAATGGGGGTTTGGGGTCTTTTGCCCTCATAAAACGTCGGGTTTGGGGTCTTCTCCCTCACAAAATGGGGGTTTGGGGTCTTCTCCCCTCACAAAAATGTGG
>NW_027461341.1:0-46186 GCF_030463565.1 Pelecanus crispus
TAGCCCTTATGAGAAACCTACTGCAGCATTTTAAAGATCTACATTGTCAATAATTTAAGTGGACATAGTTTGATAAGTTTGTAGTTAGGCTACATTAAAGATGTACAAATAAGCTCATATCTTAGGATATGAATGAAAGCAAACAAAATGCCAGGCAACTGCTGAAAAATGGACAAAAGGGTTATTTTAAAGTCTTACATGGCTTTCTAAATTCACTATGAATTATGAGTGTCTTGTGAATGTGATGTCTTTTCTCATTACCCTCTAGTATTGTCTGATCTTCCAGTCATGGCATTTTATAAAGACAAGATACATAAAGATGTTAATTAAAATAAGACATAAGAGAAAGGTTAAAACTTTTCTGTAAAAAAGTTTAGAATAGGGAATACATAATGACATTCTCTTTGTTCAGAAAATTATTTGAATATAGGAAAGTCTAGCTCACCTGTTGATTTATGCACCTGTTAAAGAAGGCTTATGATAAATACTCTGGAGTGAATGCATGCATGGCTTTGATCTCTCATGTTCTAAATGCTTGTTAGCAATGTTCTTTTGCTGACTGCATGAGAAATGGTCCAATTCTTCCTACTATATGCTTCCATGATGTGATCTTTCAAGAATTTGTTGATTGCTCAGTAATGGAAAAAGACAACTTTGCTGATGTTCAGCTTGATTAAGACAGTTCTTTCTGAAAGACCAGTTTGCCAAATCCTAAGATAAGGATCAAAACAAGAGACCAAAGGGATTTAAATTAGGTAGTATTATTTTCCAACACCACCTCTTTTGACTTTTCAGATGGATTTAAATGACTTTTATTTCTTTATATAAGGCAACAAAATATGTGTATTGAATAGAAGAAATAGGAGCTTAGCCAAAAATTTAAAAATTGTGTAATAAGATAACTTAGGACAAATGGACAGACTTTTGCTTGGTTTAATAAGCCAGAAGTCCTTAAATAGGAATTGAGGTGATTGCTTAAGAAGGAATTGCTGTTCAAGCAAGATGTTTAAGCCTCTGAGTTCTCCACATTGCTAAAGAATGTTAACTGTGTCTTAGTTCTCAGTTATCATTCTCACTGCATTTTAGATTGTTGGAGAGGTTTAACTTTCAGAATACATGCCTATTTCCGGATTCTGCATTGATCCAAATTAAAAAAAAAAAAAAAAAATTAAAAAAAAAAGGGAAAATTACATGCTATAATAAATGGAGCATAACCTGTGACCAATATGATGCATTTTCAAAATGTTTATTTTAAAGGAATTACTAATAACTATGAAATTATTCTACTTGAAAAAATGTCAGTTATTAGCTAATTATCTTTTAATTTATTTTGAACTTTCATATGAAATTCAGAATTTTATCTAGGAACTTATTTTTTAAGGTATCACTTTTTAATGTTTCAATAAATTGTTCAGTGCAATAAAACCATTTATAAAGTTACAGAAAAAAAAAATCTCCCTCTTTTTTCTTAGGGCAAGGCAATAGAACACATCTAAAAAAATAACATAAGATAAAATAAATATTTAACCACTCCTTCTCATTCACATTTTATTTTGGTTTTAAAAACACTGCAGGCATCTTTAAAAATGTGCATAATTCTTCCCATTCAGTAATGCAATTAAGCTGATGATTAGAATGCAGAATAAAAATCATGTGACTTTTAATAATAAATATAAGTGAAAAAAGCTACTTGCAAAACCTCTTGTAAATGTTTTCTATGACCTAAGAGCTGTACAGTGTATCAACAATATATGATTTTGTGAAATAAACCGTTTAAACTGAGGAGTATATTCTTATTCTCTAACATGCATGTAGAATATTAAAGCTAATCAGATTTCTGTTTGGTGAAATAATTCTGGAGTGTTGAAGTGGTATGTAATATACTAGAGGTTTAAATTAGCACTGTTAAAATTACTGAAAGAAAAGATATTGCCTGAATTGAGGTTTCATGACAAATTCAGACATCAGTTGGCCTTGCCAATGTTTCGTATAATTTTCACTGGGCACAGGAAGAGAATCAAATTCTTTTCATCTATTTTGAACAGTTCCCACGAAAGCAAGGTTGAGACTGAGCCAACTGTGCTGTCTGCCCTTGCCTTGACACCAGCCAATCCTCATCTATTTGCTAGAGAAACAAATGGTAATTTAATCGGAGAACAAGTTCATATAATATGCACTTTTTATGTACACAAAATAATGGGTCTGGTGATACAGTGGAATAATAAATTTGTTAGCCAGTTATGAATCCAGGTCAGCAAAGAGTTTTCTGGATCCACAAATCTAGTTCCCTAGTGAAAATTGAAACCGAGTCCTTAATACTCACAATACTCACTTTAAATCTGATTTATCAAGATTGTCTCGGGCCACATCTGCACTGACTTTGGGAAGTGATCACTGTGAATACTTTTTACTCTCATTGTTGTCATATTATTACTATAATAAATTATTCAACATTAGCTGTTTGATTTACTCAAAAATATATATATTGTGTATGATCCTAAGTAAATAAAAAAAACAAAGTGAAAAGCAAACTGTGGGCAACTTTGTTGCTTGTGTTTGTCCTTTTAAGATAGCTTCTGTAATAAATTCTTCTTCAGTTGATGGTCAATACATGGATGGATTTCATGTATCATAACAGCTTTGAAAGCTTTTATTTTGAACATGAGCCAGCAGTGTGCCCAGGTGGCCAAGAAGGCCAACAGCATCCTGGCCTGTATCAGGAATAGTGTGGCCAGCACAAGCAGGGAGGTGATTTTGCCCCTGTACTCGGCGCTGGTGAGGCCGCACCTGGAATACTGTGTCCAGTTTTGGGCCCCTCAATACAAGAAAGACATTGAGGTGCTGGAGCATGTCCAGAGAAGGGCAACAAGGCTGGAGAAGGGTCTGGAGCACAGGCCTTATGAGGAGCGGCTGAGGGAGCTGGGGTTGTTTAGCCTAGAGAAGAGGAGGCTGAGGGGAGACCTTATCTCTCTCTACAACTGCCTGAAAGGAGGCTGTAGTGAGGTGGTGTTGGTCTCTTCTCCCAAGTACTTAGTGATAGGACGAGAGGAAATGGGCTCAGGCTGCATCAGGGGAGGTTTAGGTTGGAAATTAGGAAAAATTTCTTCATGGAAAGGGTGGTCAAGCATTGGAACAGGCTGCCCAGAGAGGTGGTGGAGTCACCATCCCTGGAAGTGTTCAAAAAACAGGTAGATGTGACACTTTGGGACATGGTTTAGTGGGCATGGTGGTGTTAGACTGATGATCTTAGAGATCGTTTCCAACTTTAATGATTCTTAGTTTTTACTTTCATTAAAAAATAATCCAGCCACCAAGCCAGGAATCATGAAATTGCTACTCTGCCCTTAAATGGTTTAGTGGTGGATTTGGTAATGTTAGGTTAATGGTTGGACTGGATGATCTTAAAGGTCTTTTCCAACCTAAACGATTCTATGATTCTATGATTCTATTTTGTTGGTAGCATGTAGATTTACATGTCTAACTTTTGAAATTATTGTGATAATGCGGTAGGACAGATCTTGGCATTCTTTCAGAATGGCAAAATATAAAGGTTACAGGGTCAAACTCGTAGAATGTAGTTAAACTTCCTTTCTTTTTTTTTCATTTTGAAAGAAAAGTGCCAAGTGCTTGTGTCGCATAGGACTTAAGTATATGAAATATTAATTTCCACACTGCATTAAATATTTGTAGATCTAAAATATGACAACCATAGCTTCATGTCAGTCTTGAAAACAGAAGCCTATTTTCCTTGTTTTTTACATCTCTAGTCAAGTCTTATGTACATCTGTTTTTGAATCATCTCCAAAGTTGCTAATTATTATACCATAAATGTTCATTTTTATTTTATCTTGCCAAAGTGGTGAGAGATATTCATCAGTGTCATAAAATATTAACAACTGGTCTTCATTTTGCAGTAATGGATTTATTGGGAGGTTTTAAGGTTCTGCAAAAGAAGAAAGTATTTCTGAGGGGGAGGGAGAAAAAGGAAATGGGAGATACAGCTTTAATCCCAGCTAGAAGACATGGGAAGACTATGAGTATTCCAGACTGGATTTGTACTTGTAAAAATCCCATATTGTATAATAATTAGCACAACCCTCCAGTCTTGCCTCAGTTTAGTCCCTGAGGAAATAACAGAGATTGACAGTTCCAGGTTAAATTTAAGATCATTGCTACTGCTTTTTCTTCTGCCTTTTATGGGTTTGTCATTAAAAATAATGGTTTTGAGCAGCAGATAGGTAAATCCCAAGAACTTCTTTTAAATAAAGATGGTCACAATTAAAAGTGATACTTAAGCTGGCAAAGTAACAGCATCTCTACAGCAAAAATACTTGTAATGGGCTACCAAATTATCATTTAGACAATTTGTTAAAATCAAAGAAGATAATCAGTGACTAAACATTACTGTATGTATATGTATAATGTACCGCAGTTTTAAATGGATTTCTTAGCCTTTCTGAGTAATTACTGGATAAGAGATAGCATTAAAAATGCAGAACTATTCAGAAAAGAACAGATAGAAAATTATTGTCATCTTAGTCCTGAATGTTGCTCTTTTTTTTGAGGTTGAAACATAAGAAGACATATCATGTCTATGGGCAAATATCTCAGCCTCAGGTTTCCTGGCAGTATTTACAATTCCTTTAAGAAATCACTTGTTCTGCAGTTTTTCCTCCACCTTTACAGAGTTTATTTACTTCTTGGACAGACATAACAGTTGTAGTTACCTCCAATGTTGTACAAGGATTTAAAGTTAATTATTTCAAATTATTGCATTTTTTTCCTCAGTTACCATAATCGCTTACTATATTAAACTGATTCTTACTGTATCCAGGACTCATCTGATGAAACCAGCAATGAGAAACAAGATTTTATTATAGGAAGTAGCCAGTTGTTTCAAAGAAGCTGTTAAATTATATCCATTATTTCATGGGGAAGTTTCATTTCACTAATGCATGTAAATTGGGTGCTCCTGGTTTAAACCAGTTGACTGATCCCTTTATAGATAATGGGAGAACTTCCAGTGAGTGATGTAAGGACCTCAAGCTGGTGACTCATTATCACCCTATGCCACATCCAAGAGAAAAACTTCCCACCCAAGCCGTGTGAATCATCTTGGAAGTGCCTATCTCCATGGACTACATAACAAAACTAGAGATTTATCCCACATGGAGTATCAAATTTTTAGGAGTCTGAAGTTAGGTTAGATGAGTGTCAGAGCACAACCCCAAACCACATCATCTTTCCTTTAAAAGTGCCTATTTAAATGCAAGACATTATCATTCTGCCCAGTTTAATAGAAAATCAGTAGTGTTTTTTATCTGAATAAGATAGGCTACTTACATGAGGTTGTGTTTGTAGTTTTGCGATTCTAAGAGAGGACTTTATGTACTCTGAATATCTGCATAATCTTGGTTGTTCCACATTCTTTTGTAAAGCATATCACTTCTGATTAAGAGCATGTGAGTTTGTTTTATTCTTCTAGAAGTCAGAAATTAAGAGCAGTCTGTAACAAAGGTGGGAACACATACCTCTTGAAATGCAGGTATTTCACCAAAAAAAATTAAATTAAAATTTCATCAGAGCCACAGAACTCCTACTGAGTAATCTAAATATCCCAGCTGTGAGAGGGAGAGTGAAACATGTTTTATGTCACTCCTGAGTCTCCTGGGGAACCACGTTTCTTGCCTATGGAGTTCCCCTTTACCTTTGCCCTCTGAAATTAGTGTGCATGTCTTGTGTTTTGGCCACATGAAAACTTTGTAACATGGGTTTGTAAACTGGACTAAAGTTTACAGCTAATATCAATGTCCTGGTTTCAGCTGGGATAAAGTTAATTTTCTTCCTAGTAGCAGGCACAGTGCTGTGTTTTGGATTTAGTATGAGAATAATGCTGAGAACGCAGTGATGTTTTAGTTGTCATTAAGTAGTGCTTACACTAAATCAAGGACTTTTCAGCTTCCTATGCTCTGCCAGGTACATGAGAAGCTGGGAGGGGGCACAGCCAAGACAGTTGATCCAAACTGGCCAAAGGGTTATTCCATACCATATGATGTCATACTCAGTATATGGGGGGAGCGGGGCAGGGGGCAGTGATCGCTGCTCGGGGACTGACTGGGCCTGGGCCGGCAGGTGGTGAGTGGTTGCATCACTTGTTTTGCCTGGGTTTTGTTTCTCTCTCTCATTGTTCTCCTTTTCATTACAATTATTATTATTGTTATTATTATTATTATTTTATTTCAATTATTAGACGTTCTTATCTCAACCCAACACAAGTTTTCTTACTTTTGCCCTTCCGATTCTCTTACTTTTGCCCTTCCAATTCTCTCTCCCATCCCAGTGGGGGTGGAGGGTGAGCGAGTGGCGGTGTGGTGCTTGGTTGCCAACAGGAGCTAAACCACAACAATCAATTTGTGATGCCAAGTAATAGTCAATTGACTAGTTTCAGAGCTGTAAGAGGTGCTAAAAACTGGAAAAAGTAAAAATTTTTAAATAGTTTTTGATCATGGAATCATTCTTTCTGTGCTGTATCCTTAATAGGCACAAATTTTTATAATATCTGTAGTAAAAGTATAAAGGGAGTGGAATATTGACCCTCCAAAAAATGTGTTCTTTACTTTGCAGACAAGAGTTATGAAACAGCTGCATGTGGTATCTGGTAAATTTTCTTGTCTATGAGTAAGAAGTAAGTGGTAGAAGGTTGCTCTCATCAACAATGCCAGAGCAAACAAGCATGGTGGGAATGAACTGTGATGTCCACACATAAGAAGAAGGAAGCATTTCTGTGTCAGCTCTTAAAAGAAAAATACAGGAAGTTCTACTTATATGAGCTTTGTTAATAAGCATTTACAGGTTTCAAGTGGTGTTGTCTGCAGTTTGTATTGACCAGTATCACTGACTCTATACACACACATTACTCTAACTTTCAAAATAGGCAGTTTCATGGTCCAGTATTTGAACTGTTTAGAAAGATTAACAAAAATGGCAGCTAGTCAAGAATTAGGCAAACCATAATATTCTCAGCTCTTCAGGGAATCATGATTTTCTTATAATGGGAATAGAATAGCCACTTTCAACAACAGCCACAAAAAAGTTGAGTTTGTGTGCAGGATGTCTGAAACAGCTTCTCACTGCTGCAGGTAAATTGTGTGGTCTACAGTCAAGAGTGTAAAACAGACCTAAGCCACAATTCACTGTAAAAAGTCAAAAAAAAAAAAAAAAGGCATCCTGATATAGCATATTGGAATTCCTATTTTTGTCTTTTATTTTGTGTCTTTTTTAAAAGTTTATCCTCTTGAATTTGATGAAGAAATTGGAACTACAGAAAGGTATCTCATGTTCTGTGCTTGTCTGTCCAGGACCCTGAAGTCGGATGCTCTCAAAGGAGCTTCTAAGATATATGTAATTTTATGTGGAGAAATTAGCAGGGTGTGTACAGATTATTATTCTTTGATGTTCCCTATCTACCACAATAGTATCAACCTGAAGAATATGAATACATTTAAGCACAGAGAAATGCTTTCCTCTGGAGAGATGTGAGATGGCCTTAATTGAATAGTGCCGAACAGAGTGACATTTTACCCTTTGCTATACTTTACATCTCTTTTTTCCCAAGCCTTCATAACATTTTTCTCTCTCTTCCCACAACACTATCAAAAAGACTGAATCAACTTTATCATGCCTGTATCCCTTCCTCTTCTTCATCTTTTTGAAGTAAAGAAGCGGTGTGACCCATTTTCCCAATCTTCAGATCTGTCTCTGGCTCTTGAAGTGAATAAAAATCAAGTGAACTTGTGAAAATGCTGCTAATGCTTTGCCAGTTTCATCCCCCACTTCCTTCAGCACTCCTGGGTATGTGTAATCTGGCCGAGGAGCCTTGTCAATTTTAAAAAGTTATAACCTTTTAACAACCATTTTCTGCTGTATTTTGCATGCTTCCTAATTTTTCCCCTGCTTTCGTGAATGCCTGATTTGGATACAATTCAATCTCTTTCATATATAAAAGTAGATGTAGGGTAGTATTTTGTCTGGCTCATTCTCTTCTAAGTCCCTACTGTCTTTCATGTGCTCTCAGAATTTCTCAAAAGTGTGTGTGTGGTTGATAAAAGAGATTTAACTCTGTCTGCTCCAACCAAAATTTCATGTGGCCTAAGCTACTCATTAGTTTCAGTAACATCATACTAACATCAACCACTCCTTTATATTGATGAACATAGGATTAAAAATAGAGGTGGGACTGATGAAACTTTGAGTTTTGTAAATCATTTAGAAATTGGAGTTTAATTTTTAATCTTTAAAAAGCACCACTTTTTAAAGAATGATGACATTTTAGAAGCATACTTCCCCCCCCCAGTTTACAGGCAGTCTGTGCTATCCAATGAAGACAAAATAAAATTATAAGAATAAAATAATGAGGAACACATTTTAAAAAGTGGGAGATCTCTTCATCTGATATCATCTGATGCCCCAGTGATGTTTTTAGATAGGTTTTTTTGTGAAATTTGGAAATTCTCAAGTTACAAACAAACCATCTGATGAATAGATTTACTTTTTCACAACACGAATGTGATACAAGTACAAAAGCCACAAAGACAAGCATTTAGACCCAATGAACCTTTGATTTTGAAAATATTTTACCTTCCATCATCACCATGAAGCTGGGAATGTTCAAATAGTGAGTAACCCATACTGAAATAGCCTAGAGGCTAGTAAACAGGTAGTTTCTTAAAATGTAGTGCAAACCCGATCTTGCTCCTGTTTTCCTAGGTGACCGTCAGGTAATTTGACCATCAGCTAATTCCAGATTTCTCAGGTTTTGCTGTGACTAGAAATTCCTTTCAAGATCTGAAAACCTTAAAATAGATAAACAGAATGCAAATTCTATTATGTTCCTGAAAAAAAGAATTATTTTAATGTATCGGTATTTTCCAAGTGAAAACAGTCATTCTAAAATATTCCTGGTAGTATATTCTGACCTCAGGATTTGGTTTGTCCTGGCTTCCACTCCCCATCTTTATATTCTATGCAGTATGCTGGCAAAAGAAAGGCAATGGCAAGATCACTCACTTCCAGGGTCAGAAGTGGTGTGATTAGCATGTAAGTATTAATTCTGTGTCATGGAAGTCAATGGGTATTTTACTATAAATAATGAAGGGAGCAGGAAGAAACATAGAGAAAGAGCCAGAAGAAATCTTCCACTATTTGCCTGACAAAATAGACAATCTTCTGTACTTTACTTTCTGGGTCACCTGGGTTATATTGAGAAATCCCATCTACTGTTATTAAAGAGAGTTGTCAGGACAGACTGACTCACTTACTCACCAGTAGCATGATCTCAAATGATTTGGAAAGACTATTACCAAATAAATAGGCATTAAAAAGAAAAAGGATTGGTCTGTATAAGCTGGTTAGTACAAGTACATCAGAGAAAGATAGAGGGTCACCTGGACAAATAAAGAATGAAGCCTTACAGTGTCTTGGAAGCAATTTAAATCCATCTACTTGCAAAAGCACTAGACTAGCTTTGCTTTGCAAGAAGAGAACATGTAGTGTGCTTTTGCAGTCTCCTATGAAGATGCTCAGAAAGGGTCCAAGGACAATAATTTGGTTCATAGATTTATCCCATTGATGGTGTCTGGAATTTCAAAACCTAATATACCAGAAAATAAAGTGTATCCTCTAATCTGACCTCATAAAAATGACCTCTTTTAAGCTAGCATTTCAATGTTTAATGTGATAATGTGGAGTGAAGGGAAAGAATATGATTATCTTGTCACTCCCACACTTATACCACATACCCATCATGGAAACATAACATGAAAATTCAAGCAGGGCTTGTAGCAAATCTTGATATTGCTTATATGTTTCATACTCCCACACTGAAAGTCAGCTCACTATCAATTTCTCCCTCTTCTTTCTTATTATGTGGCAAGTAAGTCTTTTTTATGTAACTTAACATTACTGAGCTCTGCTGGCTGGCCTTTTCTCTTGTTGAAGTGAAGAAACAGTGAGCAAAACAGCAGTTCCTGTACTCAGTTGGCTGTCCAACTGCTATTCTTCTATCTCACAGAACACCAAAGCTTCAAAGAGAAAATATGTCCTGTCTCCCACCATATTTTGCTAAAAGATATTAATAGCTTGTCTTCTCCTGCCAACCCATGTTTTTCCCTTTATTTTTTCTAGTTGCATCTGTTACAGAGCTTTTGAACACAATCACTCAAAGGTCTGCCTAGAGTGGAAGTAGTTTCCCTACAGCACTCTTATTTTAAATATTTGTTCCACATTTCTGTACTTTGTTGTTTTATTTTGCTTTTGATCAATGTAATGTATTGATTCATCGTACTGAGACTCATTCCTCTTCTGAGGAGGCTCTTATGGGTATATCAACACATAGATAGCTGTGCTAGCTGGAGCTGAAACAATTCCAAACTAGCTTGAAACCTGAAACAGAATATCTGCATTAGCACCATATTCTGTCTGGGCTGATTGATCTCACTAAGAGAATGACTGTGTAATGCAGCTTCCAGAGTTGCTGAGAAATTTTTGCAAGCATTAAACTATCCTGTAATAATGTCACTTTAATATTCCTCCATTTGAGGTTTCAATCACAGAAACCTGTGTTGCTGTAAAGCAATAAACTCTTATTAGAGAAGTGGCTGGTGGTCACAGTCCTTGTATTCAGTACCCCTGTCTTCACACATCCTTCCCTTTTTTTATTTTTCTAAGTAATTTCTGGCCTCTGTGAGACCTTTTAAGTTAGGATGTTTGACCCTTGCAGCCTGCTGGGTTAATGTCCACTCACAGAGCACTTATCTTGTAGCAGCTGCCTGGATCTGCACTGCAATCTGTGCAGGACAGGAGACATCATTAATGGACACCTGGTGAGTAACAGACGCTGGGGAAAAAAAGAGAATGAAATAAGCTCATAACACAAACAGGAAGGGCCAAGGGCACACCTGTCCTGCTAGCAGTGGTCAAATAACTCTTTGATTAGGCTATGTATCATGGTTTCCTTGAATTCGTAACTATTGAGTGATGTAGCACTGGAGCCAATGGCTCTCCTTTAGAATTAGAAAGAGAAATAATTTTTTCTGCTAAAATGTATCTACCAAACACTTCTTAACACTGTCAAAGAGATCTGAAAAGAACCTTGTAAACACCTATTGCTAATTACATGGTGGTCAGTATTTTACCATTTATTGTTTAAAACCCAAACTTTTCCATTAACAGGGTATTTCAAGGTATTAGTAAATCACTCATTTGGCCTGTAGCATTATCTTTGCAAAGATAAAATTATGTTTCATTGTCTCTTGGCTTGAACACTGGTTCATTAGTGCTGCACTACTTCCAATAAAAAGAACATTGAAAGACATTAGCTCTGAAATTAAAACATATGAAGCCAGCAAAATGCTGCAGAGGAAACAATGTACAGTAGGTCATACTGCTGGTCTGTGAGCATCCCAGAGAGGAATTGCATTCAGAACAAATCACTCCTCTTGAAGAGATGTACATTTACCTCCTGCAGCCAGAGCCTTTTCTTATTTGTAAGAAATATGGACACATCAGTCTGTCTGGTGAAAATGAAATAGTCAACTGTTCAAATCATTATTTTGTTAAATGTACATTAAAAAGTGTGCTTTACTAGACGGATATGATGATTGGATGGGCTCTCAAATTTATTGTCGTTGAGCACATATTCGTATAATTCAGTAGGATGTATAGCTAATAGGCTTATAAAAAAGCCACATTGATATAGTATTACTTAGATGACATGATTGCATTTCAACAAGATCCAGCTCATTTGGTGCACAGATAATTTGCTTTAAACTCTGGATATACTATATTAACCATTGCCCAGGCAACTTTATTTTTGCCCTGTGCATGCTTGTCCTGCCTCATGAATGATGCACGGGTCTCTTGAAATAAGCTAGCCCTACAATGACATTTGATGAAGCACATTTCGTACAACTGTAACCATCAAGTGGACTGGCCCTGAGTATAGTCAGGGTAAGAGTCATGGGTAAGAGTCAGAGACAGAGGCAACAAAGGGAACCTTGTGGTTGGTGTCTACTACAGGCACGCCTGATCAAGGGGAGCCTGCTGATGAAACCTTCTTCCTCCAGCTCCGGGAGGCTTCACGCTTGCAGGCTCTTGTCCTGCTGGGGGACTTCAACCACCCCGACATTTGCTGGAAAAGCAACACGGCGAGCTGTAGGCAATCCGGGAGATTCCTGGAATGCATAGATGACAACTTCCTAAGCCAGGTAATAGACACCCCTACTGGAGGGGATGCGATACTGGATCTGATGGTCACCTATGCAAGTGAGCTCATCAGTCATGTCAAGACTGGAGGCAGCCTGGGCTGCAGTGATCATGCGTTGGTGGAGTTCACACTCCTGAGGGATATGGGAAAAGTGAGGAGTGCAGTCAGGACCCTAAATTTTAGGAAGACAAAATTCCAGCTCTCCAAGGAGTTAGTCAGAAGGACCCCCTGGGAAATGGTCCTCAGGGACAGGGAAACGGAACAGAGCTGGCAGATCTTTAAGGACACCTTCCATAGAGCGCAAGAGCTATCAGTCCCCAAGTGTAAGAAATCAGGCAAGGAAGGGAAGAGACCAGCATGGCTGAGTCAAGACCTGCCTGTCAAACTAAAGAGTAAGAGGGAACTGCACAGGCAGTGGAAGCAGGGACAGGTGTCCTGGGAAGAGTAGAGGGAAACTGCCCGGTTGTGTAGGGAGGAGGTCAGGAAGGCCAAGGCGAGGATGGAGGTGAATTTGGCAAGGGATGTAAAGAATAACAAGAAGGGCTTCTACAGGTATGTCAACCAGAAAAGGAAGGTTAAAGAAAGAGTACCCCTGCTGACGAACAAGAATGGCCAGCTTGTATCAACAGACGAGGAGAAGGCTGAGGTACTCAACAACTTCTTTGCCTCGGTCTTCACCGGCAACCTCTCTCCTCACCCCTCGTGAGTTGATGGACCAAAAGATGGGGAGCAGGGGGGTAAAGCCCCTCCCACTGTAAGGGTAGATCAGGTTTGAGACCACCTGAAGAACCTCAATGGACACAAGTCTATGGGACCTGATGACATGCACCCCCGAGTCCTGAGGGAATTGGCTGATGTAGTTGCCAAACCACTCTCCATGATATTTGAAAAGTCAAGGCACTCAGGTGAAGTCCCTGCTGACTGGAAAAAGGGGAATGTTCTTCCCATTTTTAAAAAGGGAAGAAAACAGGACCCTGGGAACTACCGACCTGTGAGCCTCACCTCTGTGCCTGGGAAGATCATGGAACAGATCCTCCTAGAAGCTATGCTCAAGCACATAGAAGACAGGGAGGTGATTCGAGACAGCCAGCACAGATTCACCAAGGGCAAGTCCTGCCTGACCAACCTAGTGGCTTTCTATGAAGGAGTAACTGCATCAGTGGACAAGGGAAAAGCAATGGATCTCACCTATGTGGACTTCTGTAAAGCCTTTGAGACAGTCTCCCACAACATCCTTCTCTCTAAATTGGAGAGATATGGGTTTGATGGGTGGACTGTTCGGTGGATAAGGAATTGGCTGGGTGGTTGCATCCAGAGGGTAGTGGTCAATGGCTCGATGTCCACATGGAGACCGGTGACAAGTGGGGTCCCTCAGGGGTCCGTACTGGGACCAGTGCTGTTTAACATCTTCATCAATGACATAGCCAGTGGGATCGAGTGCACCCTCAGCAAGTTTGCAGACAACACCAAGCTGAGTGGTGCGGTTGACACTCCAGAAGGACAAGATGTCATCCAAAGGGACCTGGACAAGCTGGAGAGGCGGGCCCATGTGAACCTCATGAGGTTCAACAAGGCCAAGTGCAAGGTCCTGCACCTGGGATGGGGCAATCCCCAGTATCAATACTGTCTGGGGAATGAAGGGATTGAGAGCAGCCCTGCGGAGAAGGACTTGGGGGTACTGGTGGATGAATAGTTGGACATGAGCCAACAATGTGGGCTTGCAGCCCAGAAAGCCAAGTGTATCCTGGGCTGCATCAAAAGCAGCGTGGCCAGCAGGTCGAGGGAGGGGATTCTGCCCCTCTGCTCTGCTCTGGTGAGACCCCACCTGCAGCACTGCGTCCAGCTCTGGGGCCCTCAGCACAAGAAGGACATGGACCTGTTGGAGAGGGTCCAAAAGAGGGCCACAAAAATGATCCGAGGGCTGGAGCACCTCTCTTTCAAGGCCAGGCTGAGAGAGTTGGGGTTGTTCAGCCTGGAGAAGCGAAGGCTGCGAGGAGACCTTATTGTGGCCTTCCAGTACTTAAAGGGGGCCTACAGGAAAGATGGGGAGAATCTTTTTAGCAAGGCCTGTTGTGACAGAACAAGGAATAATGGATTTAAACTAAAGAAGAATAGTTTTAGACTAGACATTAGAAAGAAGTTTTTTACAGTGAGGGTGGTGAAGCACTGGAACAGGTTGCCCAGAGAGGTTGTGGAGGCCCCATCCCTGGCAACATTCAAGGTCAGGTTGGACGGGGCTCTGAGCAACCTGATCTGGTTAAAGCTGTCCCTGCTCACTGCAGGGGGGTTGGGCTGGATGACCTCTAAAGGTCCCTTCCAACCCAAAGCATTCTATGAATCTATGATTTTATGATTCTATGATAGTCCTTCCTACCTAACGTCCATAAAATCTGGCAACAAGAGTCTCTGCACCACGAAGAGGCTGGAGACTTATTCTGCTGTGGTCAAAGGGGAGTTAGCTCAATCTTGCCATCCAGAAAGGCCCCAAGAGAAAGCACATGCTACTTAGAAGGCAAAAGTTTCTCTCAAGTAGATTGCTTGAGCTAGTTTAGGATTTTGATTAATATGACTTTTTGGCGTTGTCTTCATGAAAAACAAGTGTCTTATAAAATAAACTTCTGTCCACTAGAATGGATAGTGCTTGGGAGAGGGAGAAAACAATATTGTTTCCTAAATTCAAGCTGAGATAATAATTTTCATCCTGGAAAACTACATGCTCACAGAGAACATAACAGATATTTTGGCATAAAACATTATAGACTGTTGCCATGTGAGAGGTTCAAGGTTGGATTACCTGTCCAACGTTTCATAGGAATGCAGTTTTAATAAGCATCTGGGAGGGCAGAGAACAGACTGAAGAGAAGCTGGCTCGGTTGCTACATAACATTACACATCTTTTGGTCTGCTTGTGCATTAACATCAGCTCTCAAAGAAGGTGTTTTTTTGACCTGCCAGCTGGAAATAAAATGCAGTGGCTGCCAGCAAGAGTTCATCAAGAAGTTAAAAACTAGGAGAAGTGAGGAGAGACTTAAACAAAAACAGATGCAGCAAAATTTAAAATGAGGGAACATGATAGCTTTATATCTGAGCTTCAGTATATACACCTCTGCAGTATCTTCTGTCTGCAGTGAGAACTGCAATATTTCATGCAACAATGCGTCAAAGCACAGCTAATGCCCAGAATGTTTCTAATGCAGAACACAAAACACCATTCATGAAGTTATAGTAGAATTTCTTATGTGGGTGGAATGAAGCTACTCATACTGGAATTCAGCCAAACCAGCCAGAATTATAATACCTACTCCTCTGTAATAGATACCTGTAGTATCATACCCAGCCAGAGTTTTAGTATTAATTTTCATGTGAAGAACAGCTCCTACAACAGTCGACCCACACACCTGAGAAAGGGACCACTGTTCCATTCAGGCTAACAAGGACAAGGGCCACTAGGCTGGTGAAAACACTGTTTTCTGTACCCCCTGTGTTTTCCTGGGTGGAATTCCAAAAACTTTTCAAGTGCAACCTTTCTAAAACAGTTAGAACTGGTGAAACACAGCATAAGGTAGTTAATTTACCAAGGAGTAATTAAGGACATCTTCTGTATGCATCTGTGTGGATGATACATGCCTTAGAAAGTCATGTCATAGTCCTGTGAAAAATATGAGGAACTAACATTCTGTGTGATATTTGGAAGGTATTATTTCTTGCATTTGGATGATATTTCAAAAATAGTGCCCAGGAACTTTAACATGTCTGATTTGGCTTGGAATCAATGAAGCCGGTGGAGACATACTGAATTATGAGCTGAGGATGTGGGCTGAAACTGTGGCTCTACTGGAATTCCTAGCAAGTAGCCTACTTATTTGAATGAGGCAAGAATTTCATCACTGGATCTTACAATATATCTAATAATAGGTACTACAATTTTCCCATGTGAAAATACAAATTACTACATTGATTATCATCCCATGCTTATATCTAAATTCTTAAAATATCATCCAAAGAACACTTGACTAATCATGCTATTATATTGGGCCCCTCAGTACAAGAAGGACATTGAAGTGCTGGAGCGTGTCCAGAGAAGGGCAACAAGGCTGGTGAAGGGTCTGGAGCACAGGCCTTATGAGGAGCGGCTGAGGGAACTGGGGCTGTTTAGCCTAGAGAAGAGGAGGCTGAGGGGAGACCTTATCTCTCTCTACAACTACCTGACAGGAGGTAGTAGCGAGGTGGGTGTTGGTCTCTTCTCCCAAGTAACAAGTGATAGAACGAGAGGAAATGGGCTCAAGCTGCACCAGGGGAGGTTTAGGTTGGAAATTAGGAAAAATTTCTTCACAGAAAGAGTAGTCAAGCATTGGAACAGGCTGCCCAGAGAGGTGGTGGAGTCACCATCCCTGGAAGTGTTCAAAAAATGGGTAGATGTGGCACTTCAGGACATGGTTTACTGGGCATGGTGGTGTTGGACTGATGATCTTAGAGGTCCTTTCCAATCTTAATGATTCTTAGTTTTTACTTTCATTAAAAAATAATCCAGCCACCAAGCCAGGAATCATGAAATTGCTACTCTGCCCTTAAATGGTTTAGTGGTGGACTTGGTAATGTTAGGTTAATGGTTGGACTGGATGATCTTAACGGTCTTTTCCAACCTAAACAATTCTATGATTCTATGATTCTATGAATATTTGAGGTATGAAAGAGAGAACAAAGTCTTCATTTTAAGGATTATACCTTCTTTTTAGTATACTCTATTATCGGATCATATTTCATTATTACTACTATTGCTATTATTATAGCTAATAATATGGTGATTATTTTATTGAATATTCTTGTTAGAATTGCTTAATTTCAGTTATATTTTGACTGTCCCTGAAAACCTTTATTCATTTAATCTTATTCTTAAAATAGCTATTAAATATTAGAAGAAATCATAAAAGGTTTTTTTGAGAAAAAAAGGCACCCTGTTTTTCAGCAAGTGATACTGGCTTTCACATGGGCTAAAAGTTAAATTAGAACATGCAATCTTAATTCTATTGTCAAGCAATGGCTGGAACATAGCTTATGTCATAACACAAGCATACAGGTTTATGGAATGGTCTGATGAAAATGTTATAGCATCTGACCTAAATTCACAAAATCAGTCTCCATTGCACTGAAAAGGGAATGAGTATGAAACATATTTCACTATAATCTTTTCCCACAGCGCTCTTTCACACACCAGCTGAAAACCAGGACAAAATTTCTGTTGACTTCAGCAGCAGATGAGAGTGACCCCGTGGACTTCAGATGAGGTTTTGCAGTTCCAAAGCATTCAGGGTATTTCTCCGTATTTGAATGCATATTTCTGCAGGTTATTCTGACTTCTAAAAATTAGGATGTATCAATTTGTGTTAGTGTAGTAGCTCATGAAAAAGTTTTTTCATAAAAAATAAAGAGAAAGATTAAATCTTTGAATAAACCATAATGCATGTGAAGACTATGTATTCATAAAATGAAACAGACAATGAAAACAGACCTCAGTGTAGTCAAAACAGTCTAGTTTATTTTAGATTTTTTTTTTTTATGTTACAGGAATTATACATCTTTTTGAACACACAGTAAGTTAAAATTTTAATCAAGACAACTGGATTTTTACATTTTGGCATTGTATCACAGAATATTAAATTATTTTATAAAATCATCTCTATAGAACTAAACAATGCTCAGAAACACTTCACTGAGATCCCTTTTAAAGAGAAAAAATATTATAAAGTATTAAAAATTAATGACAATTGTAAAGAACAAAAATATTACCCTTATAACTTAATAAAAATATTTTATTGAGATAGAGAAATTTAAAAATAAAGAAAATTAAAGATTAAATGGAAATCTATAGGAAAACTGATGATTGTTCACATTTGCAATGGAGAATTTTTGGAGTTTTTGCCATTAACACAGGAGGTGTGACAGGTGAAAACACATACTAAACCATGCCAAATAATAGGTCCTACATACCTGGTATAATAAAAGTAATTTAAAAAGTACTATGAGAAGAAAAGCAGAAAACACAGTAATCTCAACTGTGGCACTCAAAACCCAAAGAAAGTCCACACCTAGAATTATCAGAATAAGAATATGATAGCAATATTTAAATATTTTTCAAAATAAGATTAACAAAAATTATGGAGAAAATTACAGAGAATCAAAGAAAAAATATGCAAGATAAAATAGTGTTTCAGATAACTGCTGATTTGCATGAAGAAAACTGCTGTTGACATGCTGTTACATTTCTCTTTCCTGTTTTTTTTCTGACTCTTAAAAAGGTCACATTGCAAACCAACAGTACCTCAGAGCCATGAGAGGCTAATATCTCTGAAAAAAAATTATTTCTCAGCTCTCTTTAAGTGAAAAAATGATAGTGATGAATGCAGATATGCATTCTTACTAGGAGGTCTGGCATCAGATTGTAAGTGATAAGCTGAATGAACCAACAGACTACTCAAACATGGGTTATCATTGAATAGAAAAACATATATTACCTGTAGATAATGTTTCACTGAGTTTGTTAAGCTCACAAGACTTCTGCCAGCTAAGTATTTTTCAATTAGAAAAGGTTTGAGATAAATCAGAGAATAGATGAGGTCTCTAGGAAAAAAAAAAAATACACTTTAGTGGTGTTGTCAAAAGCAACAAAAATTCTAAAGCATTGAGGAAAATAATAGTGAGGGTTTCAGGATCACTGTTTGTATAAATCACATACCACAGGTCTCAGTTCAGCAGTTCACAATCACTATATTAGTAGGTAAGGCTGAATTTCTCCTCAAAGAACCAACTGAAATAATGGAGAATTTATTGTGCTGATGATAGCCACTCCTACAATAATTTTCTGTGACACAGTTAATTCACTTATTGGTAAAATGTTTGAATTGTTTCAATAAAAGTATATTTAATGAGAAATATTATTTTGATCATTCATGAAGTATTTTTAAATTCTGGTTGAATTCACTGGTAAATCAATTAGAGTCAGCACCACTTAAAGAAAATATCCAGACAGGTGTTCATCATCTTGTTTATTTCAAGCAGGCAAACGTTCTGGCATTCGAAGACTCAGATTCACCTATATCTCTGGCTAAAGTAATGTGGACTCACATCTCCTTCACCACAGCAGGAAAACTGTTCCTTTTCCTTCCTGTGGGAGCTGTTCCACTCTTTATTAAACATCTGAATTTTAATTAAGCCAGAGAGTAAATAACTCACTAGAATGCTTATGACACTCCCTAGAGAAGGGGAACATGGCTGTAAATGTCCTCTTACTGCTGCAACCAGGAGATTCAAGCTGGGTGATCTTTCTTCTCAAGTGAATATTTGAATTATCAGATCACCAGTCATTTTTTGATGGGGTTCCCTCTCTTCCTTCTGTTGGAGCTTTCGCACTTGAAATATTCTTTCCAGTGGAGCAAACAAGGTGTTAACAGCGTTGTTGGCTTACACGCAGGCTTTTGCAGCGGAAAGAGAAACCCAAGGGGTGTCAACAGAATATTTAATTGCTCGCACAAAACTAACACCATCAAGCAGAAATACTCAGGCCAATACTTTATTCTTTCCTTGATTATCCGTCTTAATAATTTGGACATTTTTCCTAAGAGTTCGAGTCTGTGTATGCCTATGCCTCTGTCAGGAAGAACGGAGCATTAAACCTCCTCGAAACAAGGTCCTTACTTAGAAAGATTTTTCATAGAAAAATTGCTATCTCCCTTTGTCAATATTTCTCTGAAACAACCTTTTTGTTTTCTTTGTGCCTTTCTTCACATCTTCTAAAATCAAATGCTTCAACTGGTGTTTAAAGAGCTTTTTTTCTAATTCTTACATCACTGGTCTTCTAATAAAGCCTTGACATAGGTTTTCACTCTCAACCCATTATATACAGAATGAGGCATATAAGAAACCATGAAAAAATAAGATATTTTTATATACAGTTACAGAGTTATGATATAGACAAGTATGCACACCGGCAAAAAGCATTCACTTATGTATCCACTACAATTGATTTGTACCACAGAAATAACAGTGTCATTGCCATCAATTATAATAGACATGCTACAATGATGAAAGATGTATATGTCTCAGCAAGACTAATGCACGCAATAGAGGAGGCAAAAAGTAAATATTGTAGTCCTTTCTTCTAAGTGGAAATTTTTTTCATTAAAATTCAATTTTTCATTTCCATAATCATTTATACTATTTTAACTAGTGCAGAAATGGGCCTTCTCCTGCTTTTTTGTATAAAAGCATGTTAAGAAATCCTTGCGGTCTCTCAGTTTCCTCTGCCTCCTTTTTGTCTCCTGTTGGTTACAGCCTAAAGCTCTGGAAGGGAAAACAGATAGCATCTGCTCAAGGGTGTGAGATTACAGGAAATCATAATCTTCTAAAAGAGAAAATGTACTTTACTTGCCAAACTTTCACAGTTTTCATCCAACTATTTTTTTGTGGTTTTTTTTTTTTAAAGTCACATGCTGTGTCACAACACAAAAAAAATACATTCAGTGCATTAGTAAGTCTACATGCAAGTGTTGCAATAATAAACAAAAAAATTGTAAGGGGATATGCTACAAACAGATGCCCTTTTTATTTTGGGAAGCATCTAGATGCTGAGAGCTGAAGCAATTCCAGATTTAATTTCTGCTGGAAGTCCCTTCTGAAAGCCAGAAAGATAAACTACCAAGAAATCCAATCCAGTTTTCAACAAGAACCAGAGATTCTAACTGTTCTGGCTTTATGCCAGAACATATGTGAATGACTCCCCATGAAATTTCATTATGTGGTGGGTGCTCCAAGAGGAGTTTGTTAGCTGTAAATCACCTCCATTCCACAGAAGGAACCATTTTGACACTAAATGATGGGGCATCATTCAGTAGGCAAAAAGAAATGAATTATTGATTTCATGTAAATGATTTTACTTGCCTGCAAACTAAGATGTCACTTGTTTCTTGGTCCTTCAAAGTATTATTATATAGACATACAACTACTGCATAATGTTATTTCTTAACCATAAGGAGCTCAGTGTTGGGTTTCTTCCCATGGTATAAACTAGTAAGCTCTGTAGAAGAACCTAAACAGAATAGTTTTTATACATAAGACTGGTAATACTCATCACCTAAATTTTTCTGTCTTGATAATTATTAGCAGGAAATATCCAGGCTTGTGGTCAGGTTCCTTTATATAAAAAAATAAACCACCTCCTGTTGACACTAGTCTTTGTGCTTCAGCTGTATGTAATCAAGGATGTGAGACAGGATTCTTCAGAGATCAACCATCCCATCCAGAAAAAAACACCTGAAGAAAGTGGGATCACACTCTAGAAATATTGCATATTGGTTCTGGTTGAGAAAGAGTTCTCTCCAGCAACTCCAAAAAGAGTCTTAACCTAAATGTCTAATTTTTAGATAATGTAATTGAATGAGATGATTTCTGTTGAAAATTACTAATTAACAAATTCTAGATACAAGAATCAAAGGCAGAACACTGCTTTATTTTTGATCTTTATAGCTTTGGGAAGAGGACATGCATAAGATCTTCAATGAATACACCTCACATATAGATAGTTCTATCTGGCCATTTTATCCTGTGAACAAAATCCCACCTAGGATGTTAAGAAAATAATTTCTCCTTTTTATATGTGGACGTTTTTAAGGAATACTCTTTAACAGGCTTAAGCTGTCTCCAATCTTCTTTTGGAGAACTAAATTTAAGATACTTGCTAGAGGATTAGGATGCAGCAAATTTGGTCCCCTGCAAGATATGATCTCTGCAATGGACTGAAAAGTGCCTTGTCACTGTGATGATGCATCAGCATGTGCTTGGTCTCTCCTGCTCTGAAAGACTGCAGCGTCTGAGCTGAAGCAGCCTCCCAGGGCCAGCTTTGGGCAGGTCTCACTCCTGGGTTGCCAGCCCACCAAGCAGGGGATCATTTTGGGGACCGTCAGGAAGGTTCAGCAGGGGGGCATCCATCTCACCCACCATTTTCTTCTCTTACCTCCCACTGGAAAACATGGCAAAGCATGTAGAGAAATATTGTCCTACTACATACAAAAACCCAAAAGGTATGGAATAGTGAAGCTCAGAGGGAAATGGATCCAGATGTACAAAATCTGTTCTTCCTGCACACCCTCATAGGAAGCAAAAGTCATAATCTGTGGTTTCCAGAGAGCAAAGGATATATGACCACTCAGTCCCAATGAAATTGGACATGGTATAAGTTTACATGAGAGCACTGGTACATCTCTATCAAATGATGAATAGTCTCCCCAGCATCTCCCAGTCCTTCAGAGTGCTGCACTGTGCTGCTTCCATAGCAACCAGAAGTGCTCAGGATGGGGCCATGGCACTGCAGAGGCGCCTGACGCTCGGCAAGCTGGAGATACAGTGCTACAAGCTGTCTTTCTCATTTCCAGCCATATAACTGTGGCAAACGGGAAGAATATAAATCCTGCCACAACAACCGTGGAGCTATTTAGTTGCTGAGGGGGGAAACCAAAACATCTACTGAGGAGTATTTGCTGTTGCTGTGAGCATGAGAGAGAGTTCTGCATTTGTATTTTGGAAAACCATGACCTTTCCCAGAGGGTTACTTAAATGTTTGAAGCTACACTGATCTCAAATATGCACTGATGTGTATTCTTATCAGAAATTACTGTAGAAATTATGCTTATGCTGCACTCAGTAAAGCACATGTTTACAGTTCATTTAATTTTCCTATTGAAAATGTATAAGCATATCCGTTTCACCTTGAAAAACACCCATAATGGGAAAAAATAGCACAGTTTATTTAGAAAATGGTTTTTGTAAGAAAATTTCTGTATATCTTTCAGTTTTATGGTAGGATATGACCTTAAAAAAGACAAGCTGTCAGAAAAAGAATGAGAAGTAGAGATTTCACAAATAATTTCTTCTCTTTTGATTCTCAGAAACTCTTTCCCTTCTTCCATTTTCTAAGTTTTACACAGAATTTGGTATTCAAAAAAATCTGATTGCTCTTGTACCTTAAATGTACTTAAAAATACTAGCTATCCTTAATAAGCCTTGAAGCATTGTCTGTGCAACATGTACTTATCTTATTTACTTGAGTAAAAATACAGTTTCAAGGGACAGCAACTTTAGTGCAAGGCCAATATATTACATTCCTTATCTACTCCTCTTATTCTTCCTGGAAGTTTAACTCAGAGGTTTTAGTGATCCTATCTACAGCATCCTTCCCTATCAAAACTTTTGTCATGTCACAGCTGAAGGGACAGCAAACTGTTAGTTGGAAACAGAAAAGTACTGGCCAGAGCTGGGTCGGAGAAGGAAGCAAGAACATCTTAATTTTTCATTTCATGCTATTACAGTCACAGAAACTAGTAAATGCAGAATGTCCTTGGAAAATGTAAAATTAGATATTTAGGCCTTATTTACAGAAGTTATTTTAAGGTTCAAAGAAGTTGTAGTCTATCCTTATTTCTCAGCTAAGCGCAGCACCCCCTTAAATGTGCCTGTAAATACTGAATGAATTAAATACAAAAGGTAGGCGTTTTTTTTTAAGTCTGTGTAAAACAGATTTGCTGTTGACTGACCTGCCATAACAGGCTTATTCAGCAGAATAATCCAGATCTCATTTCAGCTGAGCATTTCAGCCTAAACTGAACTTTGAGGATGTGCATTAGTCACGCGGAAGGCAGGTGTACACATTCAATGGCTAAGATGAACTGAACCAGTTGGCAGATACTGGGTTTTACCAAAACAGATTCTTGCTTTACTGCTGCTGGATCAGACACATGAAAATTAAAATTTATTTAAAACAAGACCAACATGCACTTTTCACTTCGGTATTGTCACTAGGGTAGCACTCTCTTGCGCCCCCTGAGACCCACCTTCCCCATCCTTTCCAACTGAAATTCTCAAAAAACACTTTGGAGCATGCAAAAACCAGTATGAGTAGCTGCACACAGATGTCAGTGAGAAGAAAAAGCTGAAAGGTGGGAAACTAGAAGTGAGAAAGAACCAATTTCAATAGATATTTTTATCTGGCAGAAACTGTACAGAATAAACAAGGTGAGGAGCAAATAGTTGTAAAGAGCAATACACTAACAAGGATGGATATATTTGGAAGTACTTGGGGATATGCCTCTGCATCTTTGCTCCCTTGAGGTCTGTGTGAAAAAGCCACAGACTAGTACAGCAGCACAGGCTCTGAGATACTTTGGGAAAAGAGTAAGAAATCTACACCACATTCAACAAAATACATATATTTCTGGTTTTATGGTAATTGTCTAGCTCTTTCATATCAAAAAGTTAGGAAAGCTGTAAATCAGTGTAGTGCTTAGGAAACAGGGGAAAAAATGGGAAGAAGGAAAGAAAGACTTAGAGATTCATAGGTTTGCATTTTATTTTTCTTTCATTCACACTGATAAGAGTTACAAAGCATGTTTCTACAGCCAGGCACATACTCAGGAAACAACATTTACATTGTGTTTGAGAATGAAATATAGAATATATTCTGAATATAGATAATCCCTTTTAATCCAGTAACAGCAGGAGACCCATAATCATCTTTACTGTTCAATTAACAGCATGGTTACCACATAGTTTTTGTTTGTGATAATTGTTACTCTTTTAAACACTGCCCAGGCAGTTTGGTGTTCAATAGATTGGAGGCACTTCACTATTTTCAGGGAAGAGCATTTGCCTAGATGGTAATAAGCCATGCACTTGTTCTTCAGAGCTAGAGAATGGCCTTGCTTATACAAGTTCACAGCAGGTCTCTCTCTGTCTCTGGCTTTGACCTGCAGAAGTATTATCCTGAACTTAAGAAACATTTCCATGTGTTAGTTTTCTCAAATTTGATATGGTTCTTTGGGACACTTCAGTTCTGATAAGTCTTCCCTTTGCAGCTGGAAACTTTTTATAGCAGAAAATTTCTGATTTTTATCCTGAAGTCCTTCTCCTTCAAGGACAATATTCTGGTTTGATTTACTCTCTGACATAAATACATATTGACCACTCCATCCTGTACTCCATCCTGTACTGATGTTTTGTATTTTTTTTTCCCTCTAGAAATAAAGTGATTTAATGAAACTACAGGTTAATCAATTTTTTTATTTAGTTTTTTAAAAATATTTATTTATTTGCCTAACACAATTTCAGAATAAATTAATGAGACACTGAACACACTGTAGAGTTGGTATTCTCATTATTCTAGGCTTATTCCAGAAAGTGCT
Source organism: Pelecanus crispus (assembly GCF_030463565.1). Classification (NCBI taxonomy): domain Eukaryota; kingdom Metazoa; phylum Chordata; class Aves; order Pelecaniformes; family Pelecanidae; genus Pelecanus; species Pelecanus crispus. Next base: position 25,489 of record NW_027461341.1, read on the forward strand.
CTGGAATGAGCTCAGTGCTATAGGCTGCTAAACAACCTTCAGAAAATTAAGAAGAACCTCAGTTTCCTTTTGAGTCAGAGAAAATTTGTCAAAATAGTTCAGTGCACTGCAGAATTAAATACCACTATGAATATGGTAATTATACTGTGGTCTGACAAGTTTTCCCTGTAGTTTAACAGTAGGCTGCATTAGAGATCCACAGAATATTTACTCTTTTTACAAAAGGAATTTGGAAACCTTGCCGAATTCAAAGGATTTCCCCATGTTGAGCTGGGTTGCTCTGCAGGAGGTGTAAGTATGTACTGACCTAACTGCTAACTGTAATAATAACACCAGTAAAACATCACTAAGTATGTAACATATTATGGGCAAATATAAATTCCCATGTAAGGCAATTTAAATGTACAGAAAGTTACTTCCAAAAGCACAGAGAAATTTAAGCTCTGCAAGGTATTGAAAATTCAACTTTATCAGCTGCAAATTTGCAAGCAATTCATAAACTTCAATGTTTTTTGGAAAGCTCTTTCACAAGTGCATAAAAAATGTTCTCAATGTCAGTAATAAATGACAGGCGAGGAATTTTGGCAGCAAATGTTTCAGCCGTCCTCATGAAATGGATGAATATTTCCCTACTTACATTAATTCATGTTACAACACGTACACGGGAGAATGATAATAGGGTTCTTCCCTCATGCTTGTCATGTATAAAATATTGTACCACTTCATAACATTAAAAGGGTGAGTAAGGCCAGACATTGCTTAAAAAGAAAAGGAAAACCTAAAGTTTGAAAGGTAACATCTTCAGCGTGAAATGTAGTATTCATGAACACTGTCAAATAACAACTTCGTCTCAAGTGCTGGCTCCTGCTAATTCTTACTGACAGCTGTTCTTATGCTTACCTTGAGACATTTGGTTTTAAATGTCAGTCTGGTTGGATCTTACTTCTTCCCTAAACATTCACCAACAAGATGAGGAACATGTACGCAAAAAAAAAAAAAAAAAAAAAAAAAAAAAAAAAGAAAAGAAAAGAGAAATCATGTGCAAATGTGAAATGTGTGAAATGTTCTGTAAAGAGATTTTCTTTCAGAGAAAATTTATCCAAAGTAAATTTTTTCTTTCTGTATCCTCTGAGATTATAAAATAGAGAGGGTTTCATGTATACAGTATCTACTACATATGGAAGGATAGTAGTCTGCTAATAAACCTGTTTTTACAGTGCTTTCATTGGTACACTCAAGTACAAGTACAAGGGTGCTTGAGAGGAGAAGATGTGGGCATGAAAAGACTGATCTCAACCCTTCTATTTTCTGTGGGTCTCCGAAAAATCTGCTACGTCTCTCATCCCTGTATGTTCAGTGGCTACTCCAAAGACCTGCAACTGATCCAAAGCCTGTGAAAACTGCCAAACATGTTCCTGTTAAATTGGATGATCTTCAAATTTTGCTCATCTGTGATGGGATGTTGTGTCTTGTTTTGTGAAATGGTCAGATCTCTTATGCTGTGAAGATTTATTCATAAAGGGATTTACAAAATTTGTCTTGGACTCAGTACTGCCCCTTACAATGAGAGAAATGAATACCCCTGCACATTAGGAAATTAATCATCAGTTTAAACTACTTTTTAACACTTGACAGATCTGGTCCCTCCTCCCCCTTCATCCCCTCTTTCTTTTAAGTCCTTTAAAGAGTGCCATAAGAGAGCAGAAGTATTGGAAGGGAAGTAGTGGAACTCAGTTACTTTATATTGAAAGTGGTTGCCTTCCCATGCAGTGTGTTTTCATAAGGCCCTCAAGGTTTATGTCCCTTTATGGGATGTGTGTGTGGGGGGGGTATTCATCAGCCAGTGTTATAGAAGAGTTCAAACTAGATGATCTGAAATATCTGAATGTATTAGAAGAGTATTTCTGTCTTTGCCTGCCTTGTCTATTTAAACTCATATTTTTGGCAGAGATTAATCTTTTTGTATGCATCTTTGCAGTGCTTGATGGAATGAAATATTGTATTAGGGACAGCAAAGTCATAAAGGAGACAACTAAAAGCACCACTGGAATATTCTTTGACTTTCTAGTCTGACAGATCTTGGGACTAATGTTAGCTTGTGTCAGGCCTGCAAGGAAATTATACTTCAGTACGAACCAGACTTGGTGTGTTTTTTCTAAACAGATGACAGTAAAATAATGAGAATATTCAACAAGGCACTGTTTGAAAGCATATCACTAGATGATACTTGACTTTGGTAGACCCAGAAAACAGTGCTTCATCCTGTTGAACTTGAGAGCTGGTAGCTGACACTTATGTATTTTTCCCTTTCTCCTTCCCCTCTGTCTATGCCTAAGTGACTGTCTCTGACCATCTTCCCACTGCTTAGAATGAACTATGGAAGTCTGGATTTCTGGCTGGCATCATATTGGCCATTGGCTTCAGAAAATGCTAATGCTAAGCCATCTGAAGATGTTCTCTGGGCTGTCATCCGGGAGGCTGCTAACCTCTGCTTTCCCCTGAATGGTGAAGCTTGGTCTGTGATTGTTCTTCTGGTATCTATGTTCTGTCTCAGCCACCTCTTAGCTTGTCAGCATGTTTCTGTCCCTTTTAGTATGGAAAGAATATAAACTCAACCACCTATTTGCTTAGTATATATGGCTAAGCACAGTGGATTTCTCAGCTATCATTGGTGTAATCCAAACCATAAACATGTTACTATGACCAGTAGACCTTTTGCCACCACCCATAGGCAGTCAGAGACCTGTGTCAGTGCACACTTCAAAATTAGGTGAACACTGCCTGGACAAGAATCATCAAAATAAAAGAATCCTATGAGAGAATTAACATATAATAGTAAGCAATCGAGACATTGCAAGTACTTATGAACAAGCAGTCCTCAAAGTCTGTGTGAAACATCTATCTGTTTCCCTGTATATTATGACCCCTGTGGGATGCTTCTTGGAGGTCAGTATTTTCCTTGAAAGATGCCAATCCAGTTTGGAGATGTGCACAAAAACCCATCCTGTAGGTTTCTCAAGAGATTTTGTAAACGTCATCTGCTGGATGTGTAGGCATAGACTTTTTATGCATTATATGCTGCTACATTTTATACAGACATGAAGGACCTACAGCTGTTACTTGGTGTCATACAGATTGGGCTATATGCAATTTCTCAGACACATCTGAGCTGCATGCCTCATTGCACTGTCACTGATCAAAATGCAAAGTTTTGTTCCACAAGAATATTCACAACTGAATTTATCCTTAATTTGAGTCAAAACCAGGGTTCACTAATGCAGCGGGCTTAAGCAGGTTTCCGTCCACAACCTGTGCAGTTTACTGAACACTTAAGTAGACTCCCTGATGTTTTATGAACATGATACTGGTGGGTCAGTGTGCCACTGACTTCTGGAGATACTCTACATACAACTTAGATTTAAAGACTTACTTTTCCTTCCATCAACACTGAATATCAGTTTCAGATAGCAAACACTTAGCTAAACCCTTTTTTCTTAAAGATCCAGCTTTTATTTTACATGTTTTCCTCAACTACTTTATTTAGCGGTAGTTTTAGTGGAAATGTTGCTGAAGTCAGTAAGGTCAATAACTCATCTATTTTAAAAGGCTGGGTTATATCAAAGCAGGTGCAGTACCCTTATTAACACATACTGAGGGAGTTTACAGCTTATGAGTTTATCTTATGTGCTGTCTAATTACAGCACAACCAGCAAGGCAATAAATTAAAGCTACAAAAGAAAGTGTTATACATGAGCTTTACAGCTGGAGACCAGGTAAGAGGACAATTGCAGGTAGGCATCCACCTATACATTTAGAAAGGAAAGAACAATAGAAGAAACAAAGATTAAAGAAGGCTAATTTAGGTGGGAAAGGGGATGTAATTAATGTTGCAATCCAATTTGTTTTCTTTGCTAACACATAGAGAAATAAATATGCCCACTAACATCTACTTTGTGTACACAGAGTCCATGTTATGTGCTATTAAGCATTTTAAATGGTATTGTAACATAGCCAGGACTAGATTAAATTCTGTTTCAGCTGTATGCCTAGGCCTGATCTGCGGTTCATTGGGATTGTTTTGTCCTAAATATTCTAGAAACCCAAACTTCCTGAACCCCTAACTGCTGTTTCTGCTACTAACTGAAGAGGTATCAGCTGTGATCTGCAGTCCTGCAAACATCAGAATTCCTAGTTTGGCTAGATAGCTCCTAATAAATTTCACTTGAAACTGATGGTTCAGCCCTAGTAAATCTACAGTTTAATGCAGCTATTGGTGGTAGTGGATTGCTTTGTACCTAGGAATAATTTTAGCTATTGTTATCTGATCTGTGTCCTCTCAAAAAACTCAAGGAGTAGAAAGGTACTTTCATCAAGAGTGACAAGGACGGGATAATTTCTTTTTATATACACATTTCTGGTCACTGGAACACTTAAGCAGTGGAGGCCAAGAACAGAATCCTTATGTGGGAAAAAAAATGAGATCTTTAGTCATATTCATGATGTTAGTAGCTATCTTTCTTTCTTCCTTTAGTGAAAGTCTTAATATTTTATGTAAACATGGGATATTTAAGAGGAAAAAATTAAGTAGACTACTTTCTAAGCTAATGCAGAAGGTTAGGAGTTCATGGGTTAACTCTGCTAGTTTGCATGACAGAAGAGATTTGAATATGTGTCTTATAGGTCTTAAATGACTGTACTAATTACTAGATTACTGAGGGCAAGGGGAAGACATGATGGGACCAAAAACCAATAATTTCAAGTTCTCTCCTAGAAGAACATACACTCACTTCATAGTTCAGTTCCAGGGATGAGATTAGTCTAGTATATAGTGTTTGTGGTTAACTGGCTAGTTGTTTATACTATGCTGAGCTATTCTTTGTGATCCAGTCAGGTTTTTCTTTTTTTACTGTATTAAATTATTGGTGGCATCTTCTATAAAGTATTTGTTCCTTGCACCTATTTAGTCTGAACTTCTGCGAAGTGTCATTTTCTTTTTAAATTTCTCAAGAATTTGCTATAAAATGCTGTAGAACCTTCTTATAACACCTTACTTAAATTCTGGAAAGTTCAAGTACTTCACAATATATGAATATATGTGTTTCACAACTTCAAGCTCTCGTTTTCCACAGTCCTCCCATTTCAGAGCAACTTTCATTAATAGGATGACTCGAGTTTCTGCAACAAGTCTCAACATTTCTGTTTCCATAAATTAACAAACCCCATGGAGAACTAGTAAATAGGTTGTTTCTCAAGAGGCTGGGTGAGGCTTACCCTTGGAAAGCAGCACTGCAAGCCAAGGACAGTATGTATAAATGCACTTCATTGAGTACATTTTTCACTCCATGGAGACCCATCAGCCCTCCAGGCAGATTCCTCCCATGTTTTCTCAGCACACCCATAAATCTTGAAATCCCTCCCACTGAAAAAGAAACAACAACAAATTATACTTACTCCAAGGCAAGCACAGCAAATCAGCTGAAACAGCCAGGCAGATCTGCTTTTATTAAAGACAGATGAATGTGTGGGTTGATCCTTGAGAAAAAAATCACAAACTTCTTGCTGACAGTGATGAAGTCTTTTGACACTTGGGTTTTATTATTTGCAATGTCCAGCCTTTTCATGTTCAAAAAGAAAACACAAGCTTTCTGAAATCAGTGGGGTGGGGAAAGAAGGGTCTTTAAAAGGGCAGATCCTCAGTACCTACCACAGGCTGAGCAAACAAACCTTCCAGAGGAAGTCTTCATTTCCAGAGCTTAAGGAGATCCCTGTAGCAAACAGTGCTGACAAAGTGTATCTACATCATCCATTCATTAATCTGTATTACTTCTTTTAGTGCTTCTGCTGTTGAAGCCAACTCTGTGGTTGCAGTGCATTTGCTCTGGAAGGATTTCTGCTGTATCATGCACTAGGGAGAAATAACTGTTGAGTACAATTTAACTCTCTAAGCTGAGGGGAAAAAAATGAATAGCAATTATTCCCGCTTGCTTGCCTTTCAGGAAATGTGCATTTTAAAGGCTCGTGTAACTATAAAAGCAGTTGCATGCTGAGCAGTTTTGAAAGATTTTTTAACAGTTCGAAATTCATGATATTTACTGCCTCACAAGGACCACTGACAACTAGGATGGGTTCGGAACCACTGTTTACTTTTCATAAATCAGACGTGATTGAAACAGGGAACACAAGCCTGAATCTCATGAATCATCTGCTTACATATGGTTTCTCCGTATCAGGATTGTAAACATTTGCATTATTGGAAGCTTTCATGCATAAGAGTATTCTCTCTACACATAGCACTATCTGCTACTCAACAAGTCTGAGAGAGGATCAGATGCAGAAAGCTCTTTCATCCTAATTGGAGTAAGAATTATTTGTGGCCCTGAGTTTTGTTCCTAGATTGGAGAAGCATATAAAATATCCTCCACTTCCAGGACTGCCTTAACATAAATCAGATATGGAATAATAGAATAATTTTTGCTGGAAGGGACCTTTGACGGTCATTTAGGTCCAACCTTCTGCTAAAAGCAGGTGTAGCCTCAAAGTCAAATCAAGTTGCTCAGTGTGTTTTCCAGCCAACTTTTGAATATTTCCAAAGCTGCAGATCTCAGTCTCTCTGGGCAATCTGTTCTAGTGCTTAACCACTCTCATTACATATCCTTTTATCTAGTCAGAATTTCCATTGCTAAAAATTATGAATTTTGTCTCTTATTTTTTCCCTGTGCATCTCAGAGAAGAGTCTGGCAACTTTCTCTATAACCATCATGAAGTTATTAAAGAAAGAAGTTAGATTCCCTTTAGGTTTTTCTTCTCCAGGCTAAACAAACCTGGGTCCTTCAGCCTTTTGTCACATGTCCTGTGCCTCAGGTATATGCTGACTTCATTGGACCTCTGTTGGACTTTCTCTAATTTTTCAGTGTAGCTCTAATACTGGGGGAAGGTGCCAAAACTGGGCACAATACGCCGTATGAAGCCTCATGAATGCTGAGTAGAGTGTGATAATCTATTTTCTCAGCCTGCTGGCTACCCCATAGCTTATTAGTGCATCCCAGTACATACTTAGTCTTTGTTTCTGCAATGTCTTGTGTCTGTAGTCCCTCAGGACTCCCTGCAGAGCTGCTTCCTAGTCCGTGAGTCCCCATGGGCTTTGCATTTGTTTTCTTTGAACTTGATAAGATTTCTGCAGTTGGCTCCTCCAGCTTGCCAAGGTCCCTCTAAGTGACAGTTCTGAGAATCTGAAGAAGGAGTGTCCCATTCCATCATCCAGTCTGTTGATGAAGGTATTAAACACTAACTACCTCGGTACCAACTCCTGAGGAATGCCTCTTGTACCTGTCTGCCAGTCATACTTTGAACCATTGACCAACACTTGTTGGACACTGCAGTACAGCCAGTTTTTCACTCACCTTACAGTCCACCCGTCCAGTCCATATAACTTAATTTGCCTACAAAGATGCCATAGGACATCCTGGCAAAAGCCTTGCTAAAGTCAAAGTAAAAGACACCCCCTCTCAGTCACTGAGCCAGTCATTTCATCGTAGAAGGCAATCAGGTTGGTCAGGCATGATTTGTTCTTGTAAATCTGTACTAGTTTCTCCCAGTCACCTTCTTGTCCTTTGTGTGTCTGGAAATGGCTTTCAGGAGGACTCTTTCCATAGTCCTTCCAGCAGTGATGTGAGGCTGACTGGCCTGCTGTTCCCTGGATCCTTCATCTTGCATCTTTTGAAAATAGCTGTAACATTTGCTCTTTTCCAGTCATTAGGAAATTTCCATGGCCACAGAAGACAGATCCCTGCCAGCAATACCAACCATACAGCCAGGTGTTGATACACAGGATCCACAGCTCCTATTTGATGCTTCCCCTTGACCAGCAGGGTTGAGAAGAACACCAACAGTTAGTTTCTCTTTGCCCTTCATTCTAACCCTAAGGACCATGTAGTGACCCTTGATCTACTCAAGGTCTCCATCGGCAGATACCCATGTGGACAAGCAGCAATCAGTAGTAGCCTGAGTCCTGGATGAACCTTGGCAGTCTCCACAGTATTCCAGATTTGGGCCCCAGATGAGCAGCAAATCTCCCAAGACAGCAAATGTGGTTGGTAGGTGGCTTTCACTGTCCATTACAGAAAGACCGTCATTACCCTTACTCTCTGAGTCACTGGCTCCATCACCTGGGTCAAGCATGATCAGCCAGGTGTCTCCATAGCACTGCCTATTCCTCCTCTCCTGCTTCCAGACCCCATTTTTCCAAGTAAACACTTCTAAGGAGAAACACCCTTTTTTGTGCCAGAAGTCACCATCTTCCAGCTCCCACTGTGGTTGGAGTCCCTGTCCCCTCCAAATGAGCACAGCCACTGGCTGTCCTTCCTTCTGAACAACATGGGGCTGGGATTTTTGTCCCTACAGGGTCTCTGCAAATAAGCCATCAACCTCCCAGTCGTCCTCCCTGCTGTGACATGATCTGCTCTCCTCCTCCTTCATCCTGCTGACTAGGTTGTCCATTGATGTCTCCAGATCACAGCCACTGTAGGCTAGGCTACTGTTGTCCCAGCCCTGGCCTTGATACCATCCCTCCCTGCAGGCCAAGGCCTGCACAGATCTGTCCTCCACCAGCACATCCACTTTAAAAAGGATTGACAATTTTGTTATCTTGTTCTAAAAATTTTATTTCCAAATTTTCCAGTTCTTATATTAAAAAGAATATGTATATATATATATGTATACACACGCACATGCATTCACACACACACAAACTTAGGTTTTCTGATTAAAGACAAAAAATGAAGTCGGTTGTGAAATTAGCATTTCTACAGTACTGAAGTAAATTGTCTTGTTCCCCTTTCAGTCTTTGAACCTTGGTTGCAAAGACTGTAAAAAGACATTCAGTAGAATAATCACCTCTTGATGTCACAAATTTCTAGGTGAGAAATGACTTCAGGTTCTTTCATGAGGTGTCTCATGAATTGTTACCCTGAAGCTATTTCCACATAAGTTTTGAATTTCCCACCTCACTGTTCTGACAGTTTTTGAAGCACTCTTTTTTGTAACGTGCGGCATCCAATCTAGAAGAAACCTCTGTACTGTAGTGAATGTTTAATGTCTGTTTAAACACCCTGACCACTTTCAGTTTCCTATGTTGAAATTAATATAAAAAATGGTTTTGCTTAAGTTCCTTCCCGTACCACAATTTGCATTCTTCACCAATGCACATTAAAGACTTCATAAAAATGCATCATGGACCCATTTAAAATATGTGATTAACTGCTAATATGAGACATTAACTTGCAGTGCTTTGATAGAGATGATGATGTACAATTATATTTGATGATGGTAATTCATAATTATAATTTTTGTTCCATTTTAAAAATACAGTATGGCAACGGGTAGGTATTCAAAACTTCTGTATAAGTTTAAGAAATAAATGCTGATATAAGGCTGGCTGTCCTGTCATGACTGCCATGACTGATTGGTCACGTAACTCTTCTCAGTTCTGCCCATCACAACAGCACCTCTTGGACTGCTGAAGGATCTTGTAGCTAAGCTATATTTATAACATGTAACAGACTTTTTGCTCCTATCCTTTTATGTTGAAATAATCATAAAAAAATATTATCATCAATTCAGTCATTGTACTGGTTTTACTCAAAAAATAAGTTTGCTTATAGAACCCTTGTATGCAAGAAAAATCTAAGGCTGAGCTCATGTTCAGGTGTAACTATAGAAGCCATATCTGAACTATGGGGAAAGCTGGGAAAAATAGGAAACTTCTGGACCACATTATGCAAGTTTTTCTGAAACTTAATTTATGACTCATTATCTCTCTCCATTCTGGAAGAGATACATAGACCAGAAAAAGTGATACACGTAAGCAGGGCTTTAATAGCATTTAAGCTCCCTCCTTCAGATTTGTCAGTAAATTTTATCTGTATATTATCTCAGACAGAAATTTCCCTCAAAAAAATTCCCTGCATTAGGTGCAAGGAAGACTAAGACCTTAAGACAGAAAAGTAATGCCTCAGGTTTCTTTGGGTTTTCCTTTTACTCTATCTTACTGCTCATCACAAATATTTTGCTGCAAGAATAATGTTTCAAAATTCAAACTCCATTGATGGTGCAAAGAGATTATATTGATGATGGTTAGGATATTACACAGTTTTTAATTGTTTTAATGTATAGTGAGTAGGTGGGAAGTTTTGAAAAGAAACAATCTTTTCTCTTTTTTGAAAAGTCTGGTTTCTGGGGAAAAAAAATTAAAGGATCTGTTGTGATTAATATCTTCACCATTAATATAGGAAAAAAGTTAACAATTTGTCAAAAAATATTAAAAAATAATTATATTTTTATGACTTTTCATTTTTAAATTTATAGTTATTTTAGTATAAAATAGTAAAAAATTGGGGAATACAACTATTAATCTCAGTTCAGAATCCTTCACTTCATATAGTTGTACTTTCAGGGTAGAAATACATGTATTTACAGAGAATGTACTATTGGACCTGAACAGTGAACTGCGATGGCTTTTAAATGAGGAATCTGGTAGATGGTTTTTGGTTTTTAAAAGTTTTTTGTAGTAAGAAAAATAATTCTTTTTCCAGAGCTAGCTTTGAATAAACTTTTTAATAAATGCAGGAAAGTAAAAAATGAATATACACATGTAAACACACATGCTTGGTTATGTATATTTCAATACCATTATTGAAGTTGTTAAATAAAGCATAGAAATGAAAAGAAATAACCAAGTTATTGTTATTTTGCAATCGTTATAATCTCCCTTCTGCATTATGGTACAGTATTTTTTTGTATCTTCATTTTAGTAATGATCCCTGAACTCATTCATTGCAACTGGTAGCATCAAAGGCAGACTGGTATATTATCGCTGCCAGCCATTTGTGTTGTCAGTGTTCTTTCCTTGTATAATTAATTAAATATTTAAAGCAGAGAGAAAGAAAAAGAGGCATAAATTCTTAATAGTGATCAGCACGCTCACAAGTGAAGAGGAAGACCCTAGTTCAAATTTCTGCTCTAAGATGGTCATGAAGTCACCATCCGACAACTACTCTTGCAGTCATCCTGCGCTCTGTTTTCTTGCTAACCCTGCCAAGGTTGTAATAAGTTACAGGATCCCTGTTGTAGTTTAACCCCAGTCAGTAACTAAGCATCACACAGCCTCTGACTCACCCTCCCCTTCCCAGTGGGATGGGGGAGAAAATTGGAAAAAAAAAGTAAAATCTGTGGGTTGAGATAAAGGCAGTTTTTAATAGGACAGCAGAGAAGGAGAAAGTAGTAGTAGTAATAATAATAATAATAATGATAAAAGAATATACAAAACAAGTGATGCACAATGCAATTGCTCACCACCCACTGACCGATACCCAGCCAGTTCCCAAGCATCAATCGCTGCTCCCCGGCCAGCTCCCCCCAGTTTCTATACTGAGCATGACGTTGTATGGTATGGAATAGCCCTTTGGCCAGTTTGGGTCAGCTGTCCTGGCTGTGTTCCCTCCTGGCTTCTTGTGTACCTGGCAGAGCATGGGAAGCTAAAAAGCCCTTGACTAGTATAAACACTACTTAGCAACAACTAAAACATCAGTGTGTTATATCAACATTATTCTCATACTAAATCCAAAATGCAGCACTATACCAGCTACTAGGAAGAAAATTAACTCTATCCCAGCTGAAACCAGGACAATCCCCTTTACTGTAGATCTAAAAATTATACTTTTAAACAGAACTTTAGGTGGCAATTGCTATGTGGAAGGCCTCTGAAAGACCTGTGTCAGAGACTATGGGGACAAGGAAAACTGATGCTAACAAATAAAGCTTATTTGGGAACCACCTTACTGGAGGAAAATATCAAAAGGATTTTATGCCTCCTGCTCAGGGTTACTCTGCCTGCACTGAGCAGTGGTAGACAGACTTATCCAGAATGTAGAGAGTGCAAAAGGAGTGTTTGAACAGCAGCTCATGCATCCTCAGTTGCCAGAGGTGTTGCACATAATTCCCTGTATTGGCTTGCAAGAGGATGTGGCTTAGTTAGAAGCAATATTTCCTTATACCACAAGGACAGCAAAGAGATACGTTGACCATGTTAGTCATGGGACCAGTTGATTTATCTTGTCCCTGCATCCTTCCTTTTTGTAGTGCAAACCAAGAGGCAGACACAATTAAACTCTTCACTTTAAACTTAGAATTAATTTTTCAATAATTTTTCACAAACTGTTGGTCAATTTACATGTATATCAGGTTCTTTACATGCAGACTATAACTACTGTTAGCTGTGAGAGTAATAACATTGAGGCAGCTCCTATGGGGGAAAAATGTTAGCATTCAGCTTTCTAATTATTAACACGATTAATCTTCTCTTGTTGTTTTTAGAATTCCAATCAAACTATTTAAAAATTTAGAACCTGCTCCATGGGAAAAAGAAATCTTAATTGGGCAGGATGTGCAGATTTTCTACACATAATTGAGGGTTCAGGTTAACTACTCCTTGCCAATGCTATTGCGAACTAGGGGAGTTGCTCCTTCTACTTCCCCTGTATTAGACCAGGAGTAAGAAACCTGGGTTCAAGTCCCAAGAGAACATTTGCAAATATGAGGCGATTATAGTAATTATCTGCAGGATCTGTGTGCACAGCAGCAGTATAAAAATGTTGCAAGTTGGATACGTGACTGAAAATGGAACCATTCAAGACTTAAAGGTCACAAAGGTAGACAGTGTTATGATAAAGGTCTCAAAATCACTTGAGCATAAGCATATCAGTTGTTTACTCCTAGTCTGCTTAAATATAGCAGGCATCTTTTATTTTCATTCTTTTTTTCTTTCATTTTCCATAAGGACAGTTCCTAATGGAGGTAAATGGGAGTAAACTTTTAAAGGAAAGAAAAAAAAAAAGCAAGGTAAATAAATAAAAAATACATTAAAAAAGAAAGTTTACACATGAAACACCCTGGAATTAGTCCATGGATGATTCTCTTTTTCTGTCCTTCCTTTTCCTCACACAAATCCCTGCCAAGCTCTTCTGCTTTGATGCTCACAGAAAATCATACAACCACTGATGAGAAGACTGAGTTACAACCAGGGAGCTAATTTTATCCATTAAAGTGAAATACGGTCATGGGGAATTTCTTAGAACCATGCGCAATACAAATGCAGCAATGCTAATGACAAACACTCTCACACTGAGAAATTCACCCTCTGCAGCCTATGACAAGAGGGGAAACCCTGTCTCCCACACACTCTGCCAGGGAATTTTTGCCATTGCCCACAAGGGCAGGATTTCAGCCAATAATTATGAGATAATTTCAACATCACCAGCAGTAGGGCTGCATCCTGTAGTCAGATCACACAGCGACAGCCTTGCACTTGTCTTTGTACATGAGGCCATTTTGTGAAAGAACTAGTACTCACAGGGGAGAAAGGGGAAGGGAGTAGTGGTATTTTTCTTCTTATAGCAGAATTTCCACAGATATTAAGACCTGCTGCACAGGAAAAACTAAATATTGCTTAAAATATTTGAGTTTTAATATGATGGCTGCAACCTGAAAAGTATAACAGGCATCTTAGCTCTATAAGCTGCCTTTTTCTGAAGATCATCTATGCAAGTTGCTACTTCAGTTGTAAACTGAAGACTTCCAACATCTTGCTGAAAATCTGGTTGGATGGAATGAGTAAGCTTTATACCACAGTTGCCAAACTTTTCCATTCATGACTCCACTTCTATTTGCACTTCCAGGCTTGCTTCCAGATTTCCTACTTTGGGAAATGCTGCTTTGAGACCTCAAATTAAAAACATATGTTGAGATTTAGCCTGACCTTTAGAAATCGCAAAGTAGTTGCAGGAGATGTTGAGGGGGTGATAGATGGAGGGGCAGGAAGAGTCAGAAAGAAACTCTTTTTCCCACCCACAAACAAAATTTTCTTTCTCATTGTTTTTTTTTATGGTGTTTTCTTTTTGAAATGAAGCTTCCAGCATGCTGCTCTGTGTATGTGCTTATATGCATTCATTTACCAATTTTCCCATTGCCCATTAATAACTTTGTACCTATTGGTGAATTTCTGACAAGAGCAGAGCTCTCATTCCTCCAAATTTCACAAAAATTTCATAAAAAAAGGTCAAGCAAAGGAAAATGGATATTTTAGTGGTGTCCCCCCCTGCAGAGTAAGCTTTTGCCCATCACTGGTCCCTAGAGAATCCACCCTTCTGAGATCTTCTTTGGAGATCCCACCTCCAGAGCAACACTGCTCACTCGTACCTTATTCTTCCTCTAGCACCAAAGAATCCAGCCATAAGACACAAAGCCACAGGAAACCAGACTTTCTTAATTCCTCCACTCAGGAAATATGAATTATTAATTAATATTGGGCTGGTACCTAGATGCTAAATGTGACACAAGTATGGCAGTGCTGGATGGAAACATCCATCCACACATGGATTGGATGCCTGTAGAGGGAAGCCAGAGGGTTCAGCAAGGTCAGATAAATTAAGAGAGCAGATCTCGCTGGTCCCACAGTGTCTGCTGGTGCCTGGAAGCATGTAATGGGAGGTTAATGCATGATAATCCTTTTTGGACCTACTATAAAGAAAACTGCCAGCTGAACTGCCTCAAGCCACCAGGAGACAAACTGAACTGGTTCAGATGGTGACTGCAAACTGGGGGAATCTATAAAGGGCCTCTGAGTCTCCATAAAACACTTAGACAAAAATGTTTCAGAGCATGATTTGTGAACCACTCCTCCCGTCTCCTGGTTTCTGCAGCAAATGCCTGTAAAACCAGATGCTCAGTCTAACATATTTAGTCTTGTCCTTGAAAATTTAATTAAACTTACTAGCATAAGGTGACTCTTTGCCAGTGAACAGTATTGTACTCTGTATCAGGTTACATCTTTGAACTGCTTTTCTATAAAGGCAAAATTAAAATTAAAAAGTTAAAATTATTGGTTTAAAATTATGCTACATTTTGCACTAAGATTGAAACTACAAACATTGCAATTTAGCATCACCTGATCTCTAGAAAACCAATGGGAAATAAATGAACATTCATTTCTGCAGCTGTTTTGCTCAATAACCATAATAATATAGTTGTTAGACATAAACAGTACACATCAGCTCTGGCAGAGCAAAAAAAGGATGCCAAGCTAAGTACCTGATAAGCTTTCACATTCAAGTGTTTGCATATAATATCAGTATTTCTCCAATGCAAATGACAGTAGATGACAGCTGTCACTTTTTGCTTTGAACGAGCATGGGCTCTCAAGAGGTGAGTTTAAGAATAATTTTTATTCCATCAGTGACTAAATTTTGTCAGTTTTCTGGACTAGAGGGATGCAATCCTTTTGATGCCCACAAGTGAGGGGGAAAAATTATAGACATGATTAAAGAAAAAAGTAAAACAAAAGATTAAGCCTGAGGTTTTCAGTAGAGCCTAAGGGAGCCAACTTAGTTCAAAGGCCTCTAATTCCTTTAGGCTTTTCTTAAATTCCTAGTCTGAGCACCACATTGCGACACTGATTACTGCAGTTACTCAACCAAGAAGTGACACTAAAGGAAGCTTGAGTAAGAGGAGCACTCCATGAGACTGTGTTTTAAATAGAATTATGGTTGTAACTGCCTCATGAGATCTAACTCCATTCCCTGCTTTCTACAGTGACCTTTGTACTGCTGCTCCACTGTCCAGGGGCACACACATGCACGCACACACAAACACACTCCATACAGCTCTTCCTCCTCAGTTCAGCTCCTAATTGGAACATTTCTGTTTTTTCTTCTTAGCTAAGATTTGCTCCAGATTGTGGTTGGCTGCTAAGGAAAGTTAAAAATTACTGCAGTACCACCTCAGAAGGATACATTAGAAATACTGTCTCTAAATTTTTTGATCTTGTTCTGACTATACCTTCAGATAAACCTCATGGCATACTGTGAAAGCACGGGTCCATGGGATCACTGAAGAAGAACCACCTTTCTGAAAGAAGTGAAAAGGTGTTTCTTGTGGATTTAGATATGCCATGACATACTGTACCTTCTATGTCCATGCTGAGCAGGTGACCTGCAGAACTGCAGTCCTTCTGCTATGTGCCATGTACCTTGGACTTATTTCACACTCACATAAACCGTTTTGTGTAAAACATTCACAGAAGGTCAGCTGCATCCAGAATATGTTGGACCTAAAGTGATGTGTTATATAATTAATCTGTACATGAAAAAGTAAGCCTAATGTACAAAAAAATCAGCTTTGCTGTGCTATTCACAGGGCATGCAGGGTAGGTTGGATGTGTGACTATCATGCTCACTTACTGTAGAGCTGATCTGCACGTGTGTGGGGAAGAAAAGCCAGGATTTCTCTGGCAGTCTAAGTAGAAATATAGATCTTACAGAACTCATGACTATCTGGAAAGTCAGGGAAATGGATAAAACCCTCAAAAATTTCCTGCTAGAAAAAGTGGACATGTATTATGGAACGTACAGTAAAGTTGAGACTGGGGATCAAGGAAAGAATGCATCTCATGGGATCCTGGTACTCCAGGATCCAAAATACCAGGAAAATGGCTGAGACATATTACTGAGTTTTGCCTTTTTACACACAAGTATGCATTTTGTAAATGTCCACCTTCATTACAGATGTTAGATTCCTTACTTAGAACATCTTTAGGAACATTTCATAACATCTTTATATTGGTGGGGTTTTCCTTCATTCTAATTTTCCACTGTCTGATTGAGAGGATTAGCCAGTTAGAGCCTTTCAACTTGCTTCATTTCTCTGCTGTTATTTTATTAAGTTTTCCACCACAATCTCCTGCTTTATAGGCACAAGACATAACACCTACAGCTGTCAGATGGCCTCCTGCAAGAAATACCAGAGCAACCTGGGACTACTCCTCATGAAAAATTACAAGAGGGAAGCTATGCTGAGTCTATCATGACCAAATTTTTCACAGAACTATTACTTTCAAGTATGGCTTGCTTTTTTTTTTTTTTTTTCTTTTCCCATGATACCTATCATTTTGAATATCTCAAGAAAGACACTAACACTTAGGTTATCATTCTGTAGGCTATTCATTCTTAGAGAAAAAATACTTTACATTCAGATATCCTGTATTTTCGATTTCCTTCAATATTTGGCTCTTTTTCTTTCTTTCCCCAAACTGTTTAAAAATAAGATAATTTTTTTATTCTTCCTTGAAATCACAATATTTGCTAAAAAAGTCAAGCTTTTGGCACTTATTTTTATCTCATTTATATAAATAAAAAAAAAAAGGAATGTGTATTTGCTTTTTTTCTTCAATACTTTGCATTTTCTTCCTACAAAAAGAAAAGTCTTCAAAGTTCAGACAATAAAAAGAATGTATGCTATTCCATTTATTCTATAAATGTTTGAAGTAGGTCAGTGAGTACAGTAGAAGAGGCAATGTCATTCTATTATACCATGTGTGGCTGTAGTAGAACATTATCCACTAATCATGTTCACAATCACTAATAAATAAGTAGCATCAGATATGTATCAAGCTTGAACAGGTACTGGCAAATCATTTAGGAGTGTATGTGTTTGGGACAGATTGAAAGTTAAGTCTCTTGCCTCATCATCTGGAAGGAAAATTTACACACACTTACATACAACAGAAGGATCAAAGAATTTGAATGAGATTTTCACATCAGTAAATTTGGTAACAATTCAGTTCAGATCTCTGACACAGTCGGTGGGGGTGATTTTTCCTTTTTTACTCTGTTTGGAAGAAGAAAGAATCTTGCACACTGGAAGGTACTCACATAACAGTGCATACATAACCCATACAATGCTGATGTCACAACATGAAAACTGAGAGTGCTGAATGCTATATTTTAAACACCCACCCCCACCCACCACCCCCCCGAAAAAGAAAAAAAAAAGTAAAAAAATTATCTGGGTCCTAGCGGTAGAGTTCATATTTTTGTCAGGATCTGAGTTCTTCTCTGGCTTTGGGAGTGCTCAGATTTGAAGTACTGTTTTGAGTTCAAAATGCGCCTATCCTGTGTAGATCCAGTTTGGAATCCAAAAACCAAATATGAAGTTTTGGGGAAGGGACGGGGTTGTGTTCTGGTCCTTCAGAGCGGTGAGTGGTTGAGGAAACCACGGAGTACGGCAGAAGTGAGAAATAACCCAGCCCTGAACCACAGGCGAGTGCAGGGCAGGAGCCTCCCCGCAATGAGTAGTGACAGTTCTCAAATGAGCAGCAATCTCTTCTGCTTAGTGCGCTACTGACACAATTGATATTGCCACATAGCCTACATACACTGAATTTTCACTTTAGACATGGTTTCCATTTTGACAATATCTGACCACGGTGACCCAGGATAGCTCTACCAGCCTCATTTTCTCACAGTTGACCTGCCTTCTGCATTATTCACTGAAAAAGAAAAAAGTGTCATTTGGACACACACAACCCCACCCTGCACCCCACAGTCTTTTTTGTATTTTCCTGGGGAATTTCTGAATTGTGATAACAAACCTAAGCTTGCAATTGCAGGCACAGGAAGAAGACACTAATCTAAAGAGATGAAAAGAGAGAGTAAAATAAAAATAGCAACCTGAAAGAAGTAAGTGTATCATTTGTCTCCTAGTGGCAAAACATGCATATCATAAAGCTAGCAGAGATTTGCTGCAAACATTTGTTCCCCATTATTGTAAATGTCGGTCTCTGCAGCTTTCTGAGAGGTCAAAATAAATGCACAGGTAAAATTTTCATGTATTCTCAGTAAATGCAGACCTCAGTATTAGGCCATACTAAGTTCTCCTCTGCATTTCCACAGTGCACTGTTTTACATATGTTTGCAGATACTGAATGGTCACCATTGTTTCTCGTCATAGCTACCTATTAATGATTTCTTAGGATGGTCATTGTCTGATGTATAAACAAATGAATAATAACCCAGTAGAGTATTTCTGTGGTCACAGCTACTGAAAACATGAAATATGTCAGAGAGGAAAGAAGTGCGTGCTTGGCAAAAAATAAATCATAAATAGCATCCTTAGTTGAACACATAACCAGGTATTAAAGTGTTTGCTTTTAACTGAACATTAATGCCTGAAACTGATCTGGGAATGAGGTTGGCAGCTGCCTTATTTACAACAGTTATTTTATAACTCATGTCTCTACAGCAAACATTTGCAGCTCATTGTAGAATCACATGTTTCCAAGCAATGTTATCATTTTAAAGGTGAAGATGGCATGTTTTGAATATCAAAAACAAGTCAGATTTTGGAGCTATCCAAAGTGCCTAAGACTCATACATTTGGTTTATAAATCCATATACCTGTATCTCCACAACAGCTACAGTTTCGTATGTTTAAGAAAAACATTAACATTTGAGCTAAATGAATAATTTAAAACTCATAATGTCACAGACATTTTCTTTTTCCTCTGGAACCAGATTATTATCTTTTAGAATGATTTTCTATGTTACTGTTAATATTGTTATTTCTTGATGGCTTTTATACCTTTTTTTTTTAATCTGTGTGCTGACCAAGAGTGCACCTTTGCATAACTTACACTTTTACTTTGACTGTCAGTGAAATTTACTTCTATGCAAAGGCCTAATAAGCACAAAGCATATGTTAAACCTTGTAAGTTTAGGTTTATGGAGAATGAGGTAGGGCTGTGTGAATAACGTGGGGATTTGGGAACTGGATCAAAAGCAAATATAAATAATGTAAAAAAGAATATGACATGATCTAAACAATTTTTTTCTTCCCAAACTAAGAAACAGACAAATAAATACAAAGCAAATTTCAGAATAAAATGTTTCATGTCATCTACTTGTTAAAAAAACTAAGGACATCAAAGTATGATTTATAAAACTGCCTGAGAAGTCTCTCTTTTACATAGTAACATATTTGATCATTCCCTGTTGTTTCCTTACCAAAACAAGCCTCAGACCAATAGCTTTCACCATTCAAAATTATGCTGATATATCGGCCTGGAGTGTCATTCTTGCAAATCTTGATTTTTGCTGCAGCTCTGGGTTCCCAGGCTTGCCCAGCATCAAGCACAGTGGTTTGGCACTTAAACAGTTTTTGAGCTAAAGACCAAAACAATAAGGATAAGTACAGGACGAATGCAAAACAATAAGCTTGATGTTCAGGCCACTTACCGTAGAGGATTTTTAATCTCTCCTCCAGTCTGTGCTTAATTCTTTCTATACAGTGGAAAGAGTTCAGTTTGAACAAATGAAACACCTTCTTCTCAGAACAGTGTTGAGCAGTGGCTAGGCTTTGCCTAGCCAATGTTATGAGATGTTTAGGTTTGAACCCCTGCAGGTAGATCTGAGCCTTGGTCTTGCATCTACTCTGTGAGTTTTGACTCTTTCGTTGGTCAAGGAATTTGGATCAGTGATATTATCAGCATTGAGATGAAATACACAGTCATGGGATATGAGATTTCATTTGATAGAATTTTCATTATTTTTTGCTTTTTTTGTTACTCACTTTCAGTCACTGAAGATATAGCCATAGAGTATCTTTTTGTTTGGGTGCACTCATATTGGAAGCAAAAGATTGATTTTCACACAAAACGGAAATCAAATACGAAGATTGACCAGTTGATCCAGTTCAGTCTGTCTCTTTGAAAACAATGTTCATTTGCCAGTGACTTTTGTGGGAAGACAGACTGGTCCATTCTCTGAAAAAAATTAAATTAAACCACCAATAAAATGTAATTTCAAGGAAAGGG